>NC_091755.1:58357484-58499984 GCF_043380555.1 Nothobranchius furzeri | reverse complement strand
AAGTATATTTTTGCGTGCGCGCGTGTGTCCTCCACATGTGCCCTAGCTTCATAATAACAATGTGCCGAGCTTCAGCACTCTGGCCTGCGCACGCCGATATGTTCCGTATTTGATCATTTTTAACGGTGTTGGAGAAATCTGAAGGTGGTGAGTCATTCTGGCAGATTGTAATTAACACCCTGTCTCATGCAGGTGTTCTGACATTGTAAACCTCACACACAGAACATCGTGGATGTAACTAAATAACAAGAAATGATTCCCATTCAGGCTATTGAGAGCGCGCTGAAGATCTGAAGTTCAGAGTGCGTCTGTCAGAGGTCAGACGTGTTCCAGCGGAACCACGGCTCACGGGTGCACAAGTGAGCACATCTGGGCTGGGCAGAAGGAATTTTACAACATTGGTTTAAATAGCGTGAGACGCGGTGACTTGAGCGGCGGTGCGCACACGCTGCTTTAACTCCGGCGCGCCGTCAGACTGAAGGCAGAAATGAACGCTGCCTCCACCGTGATAAAAACTTTTAAGAGGTTATTTTTCATTCAAGGTCAAATTAAGATATTAGCTTCTGGGATGAGTCGGGTCTGCTCCAGCCAGTGACTCCTCATGAACCTGACCACATCTCATGTTACTGCACTATTTGTTATTCCAGTCAGCGTGGCAGCGGATCGCAGATTCAGCCACACCATAAAACAGCAATAAGTCGGTCTGAGGTAAAAGTGAACATCATGGCTATATCTTGTCCCCTATTGACATTTGATTACGCACAAGTAGGTGATCAGCTCAGGTTTACGCAGAACAGAAGGAAGGAGAGCGCTCTGGCCGCACAGGTTAAACGTTCCTACTTTAAGAAAACCGTTAAATTGCATTGTTTATGTGCTACTTGGGCACTCTAAATATTTATTTAAAATGAAATCAAAGGAAATTGTAATGGTATCGAATGTTTATTAATTACTATTTAAAAAATGAAAGTGATGGGGAATTTTTTTAACCCTCTCTGTTTAGCTTGACATCTGATATATATATACATATATATATATATATATATGTATATATATATATATATATATATATATATATGTATATATATATGTATATATATATATATATATATATATATATATATATATATATATATATGTATATATATATATATATATATATATATATATATATATATATAGAGAGAGAGAGAGCCATGCCCCGATGTGGGGGCTGGGGGGTGTGTGTCGACATGGTCGGGACATAGAAGGGGGTGCGCGGCTAAATAAGTTTGGGAACCGCTGCTCTAAACCCACGTTCCAGTCATTTCTGTCCACAAATAAAATGCTCACTGTGTATCTTTGTACTTCTTCAGTCATGGGCGAATAAACACTCATATTTTCAGGATTTTCCTGAGGTATTCCTCTAGCTGCATGTCTGCTGCTAGACACCTTTGGCTCTCTTTTTACTTTGATGAGAGGGCAACAGTGATGCTGTTGACAAATTTAAAGCGTGCACTCTCCATCTCGTTCGACGGATGTTTAGAAAAGTGGCCTAGACTTTGGCCTTCCTTGCGAGCCTGTGTTTGTGGATCAACGATTTAAAGAAAAAAAGTGAAAAAGTCAAATAAATAAATGAAAGTATCTGTATTTGCTGTATTATTTTTCAAAGCCTTCCTTCCAGCCCCGAGCAGAGCTAAAAACAAGGCTTTAAGCTAAAATCAGCAGTGTGAATAATGGGAGGATGTGTCATGTTTCTGTTCATGTAACCTGCTCCTTTGTCCAAGAAGTAGGCGAGCAAGCAGCGCATGACCGCCTGATGACAGATGACCAGAACATTGCCCTGTCGCTCCAGCTCCATGATAACTGGCTCCAGTCGCTGAACCAGGTCCTGGTAAGACTGAGAGGGAGAAGAGTGAAACATATTTATCAGAACAAGCAGAACCTGTGAAATGTGACAGTCTAAACTAAAGAGAAAGGTCTCACCTCCCCTCCTGGGTAGCGATAATGATACTTGTCCTGCTCTCTCATGGCAAATTCCTCTGGGTACTTTTCCTCGATCATGCTATAGGTCATTTCCTCACACACACCCTGAAAACACAGAGAGGAACCAGTGAGACTTTTGACAGGTCTACTTTGTCTGTGTGTCTTATAGCCGTATACAAAAAAAACATACAGCATCGATTTCGTTAAGTATCTTCCACTGCTCATAGGGGACGTCCAGCTCCTCAGCTGTCTGAATGGTTCGCCTCAGCTGACTGGTCCAAACTTTAAGGTCCGACAGCTGGTGCTCATTCACGAAACCTTTCAGCGCTGTGGCAAACTATTACAGACAACAGCTGTCAGATGGGTTACAGATTACAGAGTCTGCATTTATGCAGCTCTTCATTTATTACAGGTTTATAAGCTTTACTTTTTGAAAAGTGTAACTTTATAATGTCATTTAAACTTGAATATGGAGGTCAAAGTGTTTACAGCTGTTAAACCCTTGTTTGCATCCTTCTTAAAAGAGATATAAGTTTTAGAATAACCTCTCATCTTTGAACATCTTAGGTGTGTTCTTGCTGTGTCGTTTCTCTAATTCCATGCTGTAGTTCTTTTTTAAAACACAGAGCAGTTTTGTTTACCTGTTTTCCCGCTAGGTTTCGTTTGTGGCTGCAAACTTCCTCAGGCTGACGCTGATAGTGGCGTCACTTCCTTCTCCGTTTATCCGCGGGCAGCAGAGGACGTAGTCGCCCTCTGCTGCCCGCTCTCCCCTCTCCGACGATGCAGTCCCATGCGCGGTCCAACGTGTAAACTCCATCGTCCCTGTTCATGGTCCCATGGGGAGGGGAGAGCGGGCAGCAGAGGGCGACAACATCCTCTGCTGCCCGTGATAAACGGAGAAGGAAGTGACGCCACCATCAGCGTCAGCCTGAGGAAGTTTGCAGCCGCAAACGAAGCGTAGCTGGAAAACAGGTAAACAAAACTGCTCTGTGTTTTAAAAAAGAACTACAGCATGGAACATCTCATCTTTCTGCAGAAGATGTAGGGTTCCATAAAGTGTTGAAGCACCTGCTTCCCTCTCTCTGACAGCTCAGAGTCACCTCCGATGCGTTCCTCCACGTTGTGTTGGCTCTCCCCGTGCCGGCAGAGGTAGATAGAGTGGGAATTGACGTGGATGTTCATGAGGTAATAGACGATCTTACTCTGGATGTAGTCCTGCACCTTGTTGACTAAGAAACGGCGGCCGACGTTGATGACTTGGATGAAGGACAGGTCTCTGTACGTCAGAGAGGAAATGTTACGGTTAACCAGACACATCGGCACCAACCAAGACACTGAAGATATTCTCAAGGATAAAGAAATCATATTTAGTACTTTCTGGGAAGTAAAATAAAAACTTAAGAGGAGACTGCATGATTAGTTTCTTCACAAGTAAACTAGAATTACAAAAAAATCTGATACAAATATTCTTTGCTGCATCCAAAAAGTGAAGTATAGTCTGAGTAGGACTTCTGACAAGAACAACACATGCATTTAAGCCAGTGAGCTCATATTCCCCCCTGCTGGACTGTTTATGCAACTACAAACATTTGTGACAAAACAAACCATCTTTCACCCCAGAACAGGAAAACAAACTAAGTCTAACAAGAGTTGTTACTTGTCTTGTTGGTCAGGATCTAAAGGTTGGTAGGTCACTTTGTAACACTCGATTCTCTTCAGGAAGTCATCCATGACGCTTTCTCTGTCCCTCTCAGGGTAATCTGGACTGGACACCTTCACTTCCTTTGTGAAAGAGATGTTTGCAGGAATAACTCAGCATGGATCTGCTCAATTCAAAAGAAAGGTTACATGAACACAGAAGGAAATGTTTTACCATAATATTTTCAGCGATGACGTCTGGATCGTCACATATTGACTCAACAAAAAACACCTGATGGAAAACAAAGTTCATAATCAGCTTTTCAATGCCTAAAGCTACAATGGCAAATCTGCACAACAAGCTAGCTTTTGCATGCCTCACAAGTACAGTTATAACATATTGTGAAGATTTAAAAACTAATAAAAGGGTTCGGTCACATTTATCTAAAAACCTCAGCCAATAACACGGCTTGGTCAGAAACCAACAATCGGACCATCCGGTTGTCTGTCTCACCCAACCACCGCACTTCTACATTTGTCTGGGTCCTCCATTCATTACACATTTGCACATTTTGCAACAGAGCACCTCTGGTGTGAGAGGTTCTCCGCTAAATAACATCAGAAAGGGCGAAACAGCCGGCTGCTACCACTCCAACTTTACTTCCAGAATCCCAAAAAGAAAAACTGCATTTGCAGTCGCAGAAAAAGAGATGTTTGGACCTCAAAAACTGCAACCAGTGTTTAGCTCTCTCTTGTTTAATAAGGCAATGCATGTTCCCATATCAGGACGATAATGCGGACAGGCGGGGTGAGAGGTCTTTAACCATGTCTGTGCTAACAAGCTTGCTTGTTTAGTAAATTTGCCATTGCAGCTTTAAACTTATGGTTGCAGAAAATAATAAAGTAATATTTATTTCAATTAGCTGAATTTGTCATGAATTAAAGCTGTAGTTTGTGTACCAGACCTTCGTTAAAACAGAGCTGAACTTCTGACCTTGTAGGCGTTATCCTGTGCAAACTTAAGGATGAGGTTCCTCCTCTCTCTCGTGGTGTTTGTGGCATCAAAAACCTGGCCAGCAACACGGAACATGTTACATAACTTATCAACAAACAATAGACATTGTTCCGTTTTTGTGTGTCCTTACGGCAATCTGACCTCCCTCCTCGCTCAGGTAGGTTTTGACGTCCTTCAGTGCTACAAGGGCACACTGTCTGAGGAAACAGAAAATGAAAGAAGCTGGATTTAAACTGGTCTATTAGGCATAGAAAATCTGGTAGTTAAACAAAAGGATAACATGTTGATCTACAATACTGTTCAAACATCTCGAGTCCCTTCAGGTTTCGTCATATTTTCATATTAAAGAACCAGATTTGGTTGCATTTTTAAAGAAATCTCAAGACAGATTTCTTCAAACTTTCTAACGTTACTGTTTGTCTTTGAACGCAGCTTTTTGTGTTACACTGATTTTCCATACAGTCTTTGTGACCGACCAGGTGGTGTGTGTCAGTGGAGAAAACTGGACATATGAGGACAAAAGAAAAACTGACAGGTCTGAAAACAACTTTTATCAAATTATAAGGATCAAAAAATGCATTCTTTGCTAAACTGTTTGGTTTGATTCATCCCTTGAGTTATGTGCTGTTTTAAGCTTAAATTCAAAAATTACCCTGAATGTGGTCAAGTGTTGGACTGAAAATGAGTAAAACTGTAAAGTTGTGGGGAACTTTTGGGGAGCATCTGATTTCTTAGATGCATAATATTTGAAAAACAAGAGGTGTCTCGGGATGTCTTGTTACTTTTGCTTAGCAGGAACAAATAGTATCTACAACACAAAAGGATTTCATGGAAATACATAAAAAGATACTTTCTTACTTTCTAATTTTCATTGCTTCTTCGTTGTCATGTCTGAAGAAGTCATAGGACTTGTATGACTTCACAGCATCCCTCCTATACACCCCAAGATTAAAGACTGCAGAAAGCCCAGAGAGGAAGACATGGAGGAGGATTAGGGTGTATGCTCATTTCAGCAGCATCCATCACACCAGTTTCACTGCATTCTTTAAGATTGACATCAACAAAGTCACACAGAAAGTGCAATAAGTGCTGCTGACTGTGGTCTCAAACATTTGGCCTTCAGCGCCAGATTTTAGCTGTGGTGTAGAAATGACCACTGTAAAAATGACTAAATGTGAGTGGCTGATAAATGATCACCTTCTAGCAAACATGTTGTTTATGCCTAAGTCAAAATGTTCTTTTTTGGGGGTAAAAATCAAGTTCCCACTGAACTAACCCTTCGTTGGCACTCCGATCCAGTTCAAGTAGCGCGTCAGCTTCTTGGACATGTAGGTCTTCCCCCGAGCAGGTAACCCAATCATCACTATCAGGGTTGGAGAATTGGTCATGTAGGAGGCCCAAGCTGCAGTTTAAACACAACCATGAAACACATACAATTATGCAAGATGGAAGTTTTTAAGCACGCCAGGATCCAAACATTACCCTCTGCAGGCTCTAAGGTACAACGGACAGGTGAGAATATTTTATAAACAAATGAGCAAATGCACACACAGTAACAGCAAGGTGTGTGAGGGTTATGTAATAACCTAAAGTCACCTCTGCATGTCCAGTTCACCTGTATGACGTTTCTCTTGTCTTGTGATTAATCTCTCTAATCTCTTCCTTAGCTCTGGACTGAGGCATCCCAGATCAAAGCTACAGTGGAACTTTGTTGGCTTGAACACTGAATGGAAAATATTTAGCTTTTTTTCTTTCCACCGTTCCTATCCAAATAAGGCTCTGGCAAGAACAAACTTGACTGTGGATTCGCAGAACAGAGCCCTGGTACCCAGAAATACTTTCATGTTGCATTTAAGGACAAGATCAAATTCCTTACTTAAATAAATGCAAAATAAGGAAAATTATTTGATCAAAGTCTGAGAGATAAGATAAAACAATGCTGAGATCCCAAACACGTTTTACAAGGTTTACTTATAGTACTAAGGCCCTGAGGCAGGGATCCTGTGGTGCGTGCATTTGTGAATAAAGTCACAGACTGTACAATAAACTAGTATCAACAGAAGATGAATTACAGCTGATATTTGACATGTTATTATTGTGTTACAACGTCCAATTCCTGTGAACTTTACAGCCCAATAGTTGTTAAAGGATGTGGTAAAGTTCAGTCATTAATAAAGGACATGTTAGCGGAATCAAACCTCAAAGAAAACTCACAGCACTTCTTCTCTTTGGTCCTCAGATCTGTTTTTTTGTTTTCAGCTGAGCTGTTTGAAACAGCTGCAGCGTTCTGCAGCCTGGCAGCCATGACGGGTCCGATCAGTGTCCTGCTGTCTGTCACTGCTGGTGTGGAGAGACAGGGAGCTCTGGCCACGGGGACGCTGCTAAAAGGTGACGGACGTGGACATGCCCTGAAAAAAGGGCAGATCAGAACAGTGAGCACACAGAGTTCAGATGATGTTAGATCGGTAAATATGTAAGATAGAATTTTCAAGAAAGAAATGTTGCTGATGGGAACAACATTCGCAAAAAAACACTCAACTTACAGGGGCTACCAACATTTTTTATTAAGTCACTTCAGTAAAAAATGTATTTGTTCCTTACTGATTGAGTTGCTATAGATTATAAATAGCTGTGTCCCAAAAGTCCACGTAATTAGAAACTTTGATTTTCTGACACCAAATCAATCTAACTCTTATGTTAAATATTGTTAGAAATAAAGACAATAAACCCAAAAAATAACCTATCACTGAATTATTAGTACAATAAAATACTAATTTCTCATGTATCTCAACGCTAAACTAACTAGCTAATCTAATAATGTGTCTTGTATCAAAATAACATTACCATAACTCGTTTTCAAGTGTATATAACAAGTATTAGTACAATAAAAACGTCAACCTCGTGTATATGAAAGCAGTGTTATGTTTCAAATTTCCTTCGTATAATAAGAAAAGCGAACGCGTGAATGTTAAAGTTGTGACAACCTGTTAAATATCGTACTGTTGCTACTGACGTGCCTCGACGACCTCTAAACTTGTGCTGTTAAAGGAATTATCGCATTAGGGAAGAAAAGGTTAAACAAAATCTGCAACGAACCCAAAACAATAAAGACGTACCAGGGACCCGCAGTCCCAGGTATGTCCGGGTTTTGTCCCCGCTTATTACAGAGATGCTATCGGTTGATCCTATGGGTTCATCTGACGTCTCCTTCCTCCTTTGAGTAGCCCCTGCAGGACTGCAGTACGCAGTCACTGCCGTAGGTGCGTGCGCATGCGTGGTGACGAAAGAGGAAGTGCCAGAACAGGCTGAATTCCAACATATAATAGAAGAAGGATAATGAACAGGAAGTACAAACAACAACAAATAAATAAATGAAATAAAAACAAACCCCAAACAGAATCAAAGTAAACAAATAAGCAAACAAATGAACAAATAGACAGATAATTAAAAAACATAAAAAAGTTATACCTTAGGAGATTTCTAACAGATCTAGTTCAACAATCATATGATTCAAATCCAGAGCTTGTTTTTTGTCAACAAATTTAACAGATGAGAAAAAGAGGCAGAGTTCTTTGTGAAAAGTAAAAAAATACGGCTTTGTTTTCAGAAAACGACATTTGTGAATGAAGAATTTGCCCATAATAATTATTACATTTAAAACATTTTCAAGCTTCTTTAGAGAACCAAACACAATATTAATTTCAGAAAATTCAAGTACGTTTGGGATCTTAGGGAAGAGCCAGTAGTGCACATCGTTCCACAGGGCTTTACAGAATATACAGTCATGAAATAAATGTTCTGTTGATTCAACATCCCCATTACAAAAAGAGCAACAATTATCATCAATAGCGAGGGGGGAAGGGTCATAGTTAAAGGAATTAGTTCTCTCATGGCTAAAATCAGTCAGCAGGTGTCGCCCTTTTAAAATATAACTTCAGTGGGAAGGTTCTACACTCTACCTCAGATGCAAATGGACGTTACATACTTTTAATTTTAATGCTAGATGAAAACGTATATCATATAGGATGTGTTTATGGCTACAATTCGAAAAAGGAAAATTCTGAACTCTTTGATATCCTGGAAAATAAAATAACTAATTTATCCAAAACATGCAAAAATCTTTATTTTATATTGGGTCGAGATTTCAACTGTACCTTTAATGAAAATATAGACAGATTTCCTGCCAAAAATTCAACCACAAGCGCAAGCTTAAGCAACTTTATGTACACATTTGGGTTGATATGGAGAAAAACTAATGGAGATAAAATTGACTACATGGCTAAATAAATCCGGCATATCAAAATCAAGAATAGATTTTTGGTTAACAGCAGACCACATAGCAGAGAAAATAAAATGTGACATTATACCTGCACCTCTTTCAGACCATAAATTAATTACCCTTGATCTGAATAACTCAAGTCCTCTCAAAGAAAACAGGACTTTTATATATTGGAAACTTAATAATTCACTCTTACAAAAAACCAAACTATCTATCTAAACATTAGATAGTTAGATGATGTTAGAACATATCAATACTTGGACAAATCATGTGTTGAAAAATTAGTGACGTCATAAAGGAAAAGGGGAAGTGCCATAGATGGAAAGTTTACTCTGAATTCACTCCACCCAGCTGTGGAGACGATAACCAGTAGGGTTATTGAGAATAACACAGATCACCTTACAGGTGGAGATCAGCAGAGCCAGCATTACTGAAGGCTCATTGTTTTTTGAATTAGCTAAAAAAAAATGAGGCAACACAAGAATTATGTCACAGCTGACCCCGTCCAAATCCTGTCTGTGACTCTTTGTGCTGCCTGGGGGTTTTCTCTGGGAGCTCCAGTTCACCCCCGTCTAAAATCCCACATTCTAAAGCGGTTATCTTCAGATTTTAGTTAAGGTTCAGGTAAACTATAACCAGAATACATATTTCATCATTTTACTGTAGATTTTTGGAGAAACTGCAGGTCAAAGAGCAGTAAAACACCTATGTAGGATAAGTGTTTGCGTCATTTTCAGGAATTTGTTTCTCCAAACAGCTGAGAGGTGGCGCCCAACTCTCCACCTCTCTCTCAGGGCGTTCAGGCTCTATGCTGCAAGAGATCTCTCACCAGATAGAAAGTCTTAACTCTGAATACAGAGGTGACAGCTGTGGAGACGATAAGCAGGAGTGTGTGAATGTAGATTCAGTTTTGATATGAACTCTTGAGTAAGATTAAACTTTTAGATGATAGATTCAGGGGTATTCAATTCCAGGTCTGGAGGGCCGGTATCCAGCACGTTTAGTTTTAACCCTGCCTCAGCACACCTGATTTCAATCAGCAGGTGTCTTGTGAGTTAACGATGCTAGTTTAAACTCGTGTGCTAACATCACAATAGTGTACAGATTATTATCGTGTACCAGACAATTAAAAATAGTATCGGTCAGTTAATATAATATTAATACTAATGAGCATCTGTCAGCTGTCCCATATTCATTAATATCCGTTCACGTAACATAGTTTAGTACTTAGAGAGAGACACCTTTGATCCGGTTCTGGGGATCATGCGGGCTTCTGTTAGTTGGATCTGACCCAGCCACCAGCGAGCCATTCAACTTGGTATCTTTAAAAGCCGCGCATCCTCTCCTGGTGCTCCAGGCGGCGGTTCTGATGTGGTTTCGACCCAGAAACCAGCTGACCCGCTGAGCCGTGCGTCTCTTCTGGTGGTCGGTTCTAACCTGGTTCTGATGGTGGGTTAGGGTTACCCTAACCTACCCGGTGCCGACCGATGTGGGCTACAGAAGTCCGTCTTTTCAGCTGCGCAAAACGCCCTCAGGCACGGAGATACAGGCGTTGTTTCTCTTATCTGGAAACCCGTGGACTCGATGTCCAGACAGGCTGGAGTTGGTACAGCCTTCACAAACTATAGTTTATCAAAATGAACACAATCCAGATCTAGCAAACACACACACTGGCTGGATAACATGACCTCTCCACCAGTGATGGGAATAACGCTGTTTAAAATAACGGCGTTACTAAAAAAATATTTTTAAAGAAATATTTAAAAAATTAAGAAGTTTAGTTCAGGAACAAACCCAGCATCCTCCTCGGCTGTCCCCAGCCAATCAGATATCCCATCCTCCTCTGATCCAACATTTTCCTGTCACACGCCAGATCTTTTGTCCTCTTAACACAGTCGTGGACTCTTCTGGTCCTATAGATCTGTCTTCAACCAAGTCAGGAGATGCTGCTGCCCCATTTACCTTCCCGCTCACACCTATCTGTCTCTAGAGGTCAGGTGAAGAGGCAGCTGGAGAGACTGAACAGGAACAAGTCTGCAGGTCCAGATGGTGTCAGCCCCAGGGTACTGAAGGCCTGTGCAGAGCAGCTCTGTGGGATTCGGCAGCACCTCTTCAACCTCAGCCTGGCCCAGGAGAAGGTTCCAGTCCTGTGGAAGACATCCTGCCTTGTTCCAGTTCCAAAGAAAACTCGCCCATCAGTCAGTGACGACTACAGACCGGTTGCCCTGACATCCCACATCATGAAGGCCCTGGAGAAACTCATGTTGGTCCACCTGAATAAGCAAACTAGAACATATCAGGACCCGCTGCAGTTTGCTTATCGCCATGGAGTTGGAGTTGAAGATGCCATCATCCAGCTGCTTGCCCATCTGTCATGGCTGGGTGGCAATTTCTTGACCCACGACATGCAGAATCACCACACGGAGAGCAGGAATGTAAGTAAAAAGGCTTTTATTACTAAATAAGGAGAAAAGTAAGAGACGGGAACCGACGAGATGCAGGACTGGCAGCAGGAATCCAGGATGAGATTCTAAGGAGGGAGACAGAGTGAATATAAGGCGGAAAACAAATGGGAACTTATCTGGAGACTGGTCTTACTGTTACTTGGTAGTGGTAATTGTACAGGAAGGATTGTCTGGTCCGGGTGAGCTGAGGAGATCCAAAGGTAAGGTATTGGTTGTCCAGAGGTGGAGGAGCAGGTATGGATGTTGGTTGGTGAGCGGCTGAGATCGGGCGGCCAGGGGATGAAGCAGTGCGTCAGGTAGACTGAGATCCGGGCTTGTTCTGGAGCTGATGATGGATTGAGAGGAACCTGGAAGAGAGCAGGAGAGGGCATCAAGGGTTTTACAAGCGACAGGTTAACAAGAACACAAATACGAGTATCAAGTTCAGGTTGAGGCTGAAGCTACCCAAACAGAGTAATCATCCGGCGTGGTGAAGTGTCGCACTGCTCCTTAAATCCCCTGGGCCTTGAGGAGATCAGCTGCAGCTGGAGCTCTCAGACACGCCCACCTGTGGAAACAATGCTCAGAGGAAAAAGCCAGGTTACTTGCAGTCAGCTCACCACGGACCATGACAGTACCCCCCCCCCCCAACGGGCGACACCCGGCGGCCGAGCAGAGGAGGAGGAGGCGGAGGAGGAGGAAGCCCGAGAGGCCTCGAAGTCCCTGATGAGGTCCGGGTCCGTGATGAACGAGCGGGGAACCCAGGAGCGATCCTCGGGACCGTAACCCTCCCAGTCCACCAGGTACTGGAAGCCATGGCCCCGGGGGCGGACATCAAGGAGGCGACGGACAGGGTACACCAGACCACCTCCGACGAGCCTGGCAGGCGGAGGAGGAGCAGGAGCAGGACACAGGGGGCTAGAGAGGACAGGCTTAATCAGGGAGACGTGGAATACAGGGTGGACCCTCATGGATGGGGGCAGAGCCAAACGGACGGTGGACGGACTGATGACATCAACAATGGGGTATGGACCGATGAACCGAGGAGCCAGCTTCCTGCTGGTGTCCTTCAGGCGGATGTCCCTGGTGGATAGCCAGACCTTCTGCCCAGGGGTATACACCGGCGCTGGTCGTCGGTGTCGATCCGCGAGGCGGCGGTTACGGTCTGCAGTTCTCTGCAGAGCCGCCGTGGTCTGGGCCCAGGTGCGCCTGGCACGGCGAATGAACTGGGGAGCGGAAACAGGAGGATCTTGGGTAGACGGAAAAAGAGGAGGCTGGTAGCCGAGAACGGTTTCAAATGGAGACAGGCCAGTGGATGTAGATGTATGAGCGTTATGGGCATACTCCACCCAGGGAAGTTGGGAACTCCAACCAGAGGGGTTGGACGAACAGACACACCTTAGCATGGCCTCGAGCTCTTGATTCATCCTTTCACATTGTCCATTAGTCTGTGGGTGGAATCCAGAGCTAAGAGCGACACGAGCCCCCAGGTGGTCAGCGAACTCCTTCCAAACGCGGGACAGGAATTGGGGGCCACGGTCAGACAGTATTTCAGAAGGAATGCCATGCAGACGGAAAACATGTTTGATCAGAAGTTGGGCGGTTTCGGCAAAGGATGGGAGCGCTTTGAGAGGCACCAGGTGACAGGATTTAGAAAAACGATCAACTACTGTGAGGATGACAGAAAAACCATTAGAGGGGGGCAAACCAGTAACAAAGTCTAAAGCTATGTGAGACCAAGGGCGAGTGGGTACATGCAGAGGGTTGAGGAGTCCAGCTGGAGGTTGGTTACTTGATTTGTTATGGGCACAGATGGAACAGGCGTTGATGTCTTCACGGACATCTTTAAACATGGATGGCCACCAGAAGGTTCTGCGGATGAGAGCCAGGGTTCGACCGACCCCAGAGTGAACTGAGAATTTTGCAGTGTGGGCCCAATGGATCAGGTCACCACGAACCTTGGTTGGAATGTACATTTTATGAAGAGGATCGGTACCTGGACCTGGTTCAGTTTGTTGGGCCTCCTGCACCTTTCTGGTGATGTCCCAGGCTACAGCGCCCACGATGCAGGATGGTGGCAGGATTGGGGTGAGTTCTGGGTCCTTGTCAGGTGAGTGCAAACGGGATAGAGCGTCTGGCTTGGTGTTCTTGGAACCGGGTCTGTAAGAGATAAGGAAATGGAAACGGGAAAAGAATAGACCAGCGGGACTGTCGGGGGTTTAGTCTCTTTGCTTCCTTCAAGTATGCCAGGTTCTTATGATCAGTTCAGATAATGATGGAGTGTTCTGCTCCCTCCAGCCAATGCCGCCACTCCTCCAGAGCCAATTTAATGGCCAGTAGTTCCCGATCTCCGACGTCATAATTCTGCTCGGCAGGCGAGAGGTGTAGAGAGAAGAAGGCGCATGGATGGAGACGGTGATCTGAGGGAGAGACTTGTGAGAGAACCGCACCGACACCAGAGTCTGAGGCGTCAACCTCCAGGGTAAACTGGGCGGAGGTGTCGGGACGAGTGAGAATAGGTGCTTGGGTAAACTTGTTTTTTAAGTTCTGAAATGACTTTTCAGCAGCGGGAGACCAGATAAAAGGTTTGTTTATGGAAGTGAGTTGAGTGAGTGGAGCAGCAGTCTGACTGTAATCCTTAATGAATCGGCGGTAAAAATTAGCAAAACCCAGAAAACGCTGCAGTTGCTTACGTGTAGTGGGAGTAGGCCAGGAGAGAACTGATTGAATCTCGTCTGGATCTGTCTTCAACCGCCCGCTCTCGAGGATGAAACCGAGGAACTTGACAGATGGAACATGGAACTCACATTTCTCCGCTTTTACATACAGACGGTTCTCCAGGAGGCGTTGAAGAACGGCTCTGACGTGTTGGCGGTGTTCTGTTGGGGATTTGGAAAAGATTAAAATGTCATCCAGATATACCGTAACGAACTGGTTGAGGTAGTCTCCGAGGACTGAGATGACCAGGGACTGGAATACGGCAGGGGCATTTGTGAGACCGAAAGGCATGACCAGGTATTCGAAATGACCTAAAGGAGTTTTGAAAGCAGTTTTCCATTCATCACCTTCTTTAACACGAACGAGATGATAGGCGTTGCGCAGGTCCAGTTTAGTAAAGATAGTGGCGTCTTGTACAGGTTCAAAGGTAGAGGAAAGTAACGGGAGTGAATATCTGTTCTTAACTGTAATCTGATTGAGACCTCTGTAATCAATACAGGGCCTCAGGGAACCATCTTTCTTGGATACAAAGAAAAAACCTGCGCCCAGGGGTGAAGTGGATGGTCTGATTAAACCAGAGGCTAATGATTCTTGTATGTAGGTGGACATACTGATTTGTTCAGGTTTAGACAGATTATACAACCTGCTGGATGGTAGCGTGGCGCCAGGCAGAAGGTCGATGGCGCAGACTCAGTGGTCTCCTTTAAAAAGCAGCTGAAGACTCACTTGTTCAAGCTGGCTTTTGTGTGACCTTCTTCACCCCTCTCTATTCTGCTCTCCCCACCTATTCCACCTTCCTCAGGATCCACTGATTCCCTCTTTCCTATTCACTCTCTTTTCCTTAACATTTTTTTAATCACAATTGTCTATTTTTTGCTCATTTTAAATATATTTTTAACCTTTTTTTAAATTCTTTTTTATATTTTTACATTTTTTGTTCTTGTGAAGCGCCTCGTGATTTTTATCTTGAGAGGCGCTATAGAAATAATATTTTCTTCTTCTCCTAGGTTAAACACGCTGAACTGAGACACATATCACCAAAGGATTGTACTTCTGTTGCAAGCACAGGTTTAGCATTTTTGTCTCCAACAGTCATCGCTAAGGGACAGACGAGGCATTTCAATCAGGTCTTACGGGTACTTTTAAAGGAATACCTGTGTTATGGGCACCGGCCTGGCCATTTGGATGCAGGAGCCAGGATCATCCAGCCCTGGTGATCAGCCCGACACCACCCCTCCTCCTCTCTTCCAGGCTGCTGAGGAGCACAGCTGACCTGAATCCCTCTGAGGACCCACACCTGGGATAAAACACCTGAAGATGCCAGGCTGGTGGCCATAACACCTGCTATTGCTAATGTTAATTCCTTCTGTGGAAAAAGACATCTGATTATCAAAGAGCTGATCGATTTGCATTTAGCTTCAAATTTGACCTGGTGGTGTTTGCCTCTGAGGTTTCTGCTGGACTGTTTGATATCAGTGATCCTCTCTTTCAGGGATGATTGTCAATCAAATAAATTGTCAAACGTGACGACATCCTGTTGCTATTTTATATTCAAATACAAATGGTGCTTCACATCCATGATACGGTCACATAGTGACGGCTGCTATTAAACCAGTGCAGTTAGCCTAAACCACCATGTGACTAGCTAGAGTAGATGGCAGAAATGATGAAGGTGCTGGTTAAACCTTTGTCTCAGAATGTGCGGCTGTCAGTTTGTTTGAATGCCAACATGAAGGGACCTCAGAATAAAAGCTCTGGAAGGGTCTTTTCTTGTCTAATATTTATATCATTGTGCTTTATTGTGTTTACACGGTCTTCTTTAGCGGAGTTTATAAACGTACCAGATGACTAAACAGCAGATACGAGGGTTTGACTCCCACCCACCCCTAAAGCTGCTCTTTTGCTTCTGTAGATGGAGCTGATGCAGCAGAGTCAGGTGAAGGCTGAAATCCAGTCCCTGGCCTCCATTGCTCCTGACTTCCTCACCAACATCTACCTCCCTAATAAGCTCCGCTATGGAGGCTGGGTGTGAAGATGCTGCGCCCTGGTGGAAGAGCTAGAGAAGGTCTGACTCGGGTTCTACTTCTGCCTGGATCTGCTGAGGCTGAAAATGATTATCGGTGGTTGTGTGGATTCTTGATCTGTGTCCACTTTTCCATTATCACAATAAAAGCTTTGCCAGGATATTCAGAGTTTGCTTCCTCTGTTCTGGTGAACACATTTTGATTAATCTGGAGACTATTAAATAAACAAGGAGAGGGATTTATAAGCGAGGGCTTCATCCCACTCCCCTTGAACATGTTTCTCATTTGTTCCATTTTTTCTTTTTCTTTACTTCTTATAGCTTGCTTTACTTTATCAGAATTGATATTCAGAGTTGGGACCAGGTGAAGAATAAAAATAAACCCACTTTAGTTTGTTTTTTGACCCGTGAAAACAGGTTTAGCATAGGAGTTTTGGGTTAATCTACGTTTAAGTAACTACATGAAGATCAGGCTAGTGGTTGTTTTACTGGGGTTAAATGTAATGTACCAAGCGGTCAGTTTTTCACCATCTAATTGAAAAGGAAATAACCATCATTTGCAGACACGAAAACCATCTGTCTGGCCTCCAAATCCAGAAAGTTCTGCTCAGTTCTTGTTTTCGTACAAGAAGACAAAACATTCTCACCCAAGGCCTCATGCAGACTCCTGCATTTTCACTCTGAGGAAGTCATCCTGAATTATAAACAACTTTACAGCCCATAAGTTGGAATAATCATATGTGCTGAAGGAACAAGATGTTTAAATCAAATGTTTTTGTTTGTAAAATTTAAGTTCAACGTTTTGGATACGTACTGTTATTTTAATAAAAACGAATAAAGGCGCAGTGCAGCACATTGCCACAGACTAAATTCAACCAGAGTTACCACAAAGACCAATTTGGTGTGCCACCCCACAAATTTCTTTGGCCCCATCTGGCCACCGCTATCGAAATTTTCTGGAGGCGCCCCTGTCTGTAACGCTGCAGCTGATTTCAGACAAACGGCTCTTCTAAGAGCCAAACAAACAGACTTAGACGCAAACAAACATTCCAGCTTCCTGCCGTCACCTGTAGAGACATCAGACTAGACGGGTCCTATCGGAGCTAATCTATGGGTTCCTGATATCAGAGGTCCACTCCACCGGAAGTGACCAGCACGACCTCTTGACCCCCTGGATTGCACGAGAATCTGCACACAAAAGGGTGCGTAGACTCGACACAGATTGCGTCGGATGTTTTTTATAAATAAATCTCTAGGTAAACAAACAGCCAAATTTATTTTACATCCCAGACTACTAATTCTCTCAGATACCTAGAAGGTTTCACAACATCTAGCTTCCATTACAACGTTCCACACATCACATTAAATCACTTCGTTACATTACATATCATTGCATTCATATCTTGTCATGTATAATCATTAGTTTAGGGAAAAGAAATCAATTCATTTTTATAAACTATATGACTGTCTGAATTAATACGAAGCGTGTTTATGGTCCCTGAACAAATAAATGAACACTCGAATCGTCTGATTAAACATTGAAAGGTGAATCAGTTTGATGTTTCATATTTTATATGGAATATCACATCTTATTGTTCATTATTAATAAAAATGTAGTCAAATAATTTTCACTACAAATGTTAGAGAAGAAATGTTTTATAATAGTTCCTCATTAATTAGAAATGGAGTGAATAAACAGTGTTTCCAGTGTAAATCAGACAGCCAATATGTTGGTTTGAATGGTTCTGGAAATCCAAATAGACATAATCCTAACACAGGAAGAATACTCAGTAGCTGTGATTGTGTTAATCACCTTGTTCTGTAAATGACCAATAGCTCCACCTGGTGGTACTTTTTACCATAACAGTCAAAGGTGAAGAGGTCAAACAGGATCTGGTAAGAGTCACAGGTGGAAGTGTAGCGGAATATAGTTGGTATATTCTTACACTTTATTAAGGTCCAGAGATTAATCTTACCTTAGAATCAGAAGAGGTTGTTTTTACCACAGGGAATTTTATTCAAACACTTTGCATTGACTTAGAGACAAGAAAAGAGAAATATGGGACGTTAAGAATATTTAATTTTATAATTATTCGAAACAATCACCAGGACTAACTCTCTATGATGGATGCATATGGATTTGGATGCTGAAGTGTTGGTGTGTGTGTCAGTTCAGAATCTCCATCTGATGCAGGCGAGTCTGGGTGTAAGATGTTGTTTTGACTAACTAACCACGAGGGACTTCAGGAGGAAGCGAGATGAAACGCCATCTATGCCGAACTACGTACCTTCGGAGACTCCCGTGTATGATCCGGAATGCCAGGTCCTCGGACCCTCCTTTGGTGCTGGAACTGATAGCACAGCGTCTGCAGCACGACAAACCAGTCTACGAATCGACTCCCGGTAGCAACGGCTGGTGTCAGCGTCACGTAGAGAGGTCAGCTTTTATTCTGAAGGAACCATCGTCTTGTTGATAAAATGACAGAATTGTCCAGTTTGACAGTTCTCAGCTTAAAAGTAGAAAATACAGCTGGCCAGTCTGCACTTCACTTAGCGATGATGGATTTGAGAGCTGGTCGAGTACTTGGCTGGAACTGCGTTGAACCAAGTTGAACTACGTTGAAGAGCTTCGTTCGAACTGACTTAAAATGGCATTGTTCTGTTTTATTAACTTAGTTGTTTATAATTCTTAGCAAATCAGAGTGGACAGATTAAGTAAACACCTCAGTACTCTGCCCCGCAACAGAACGGAAGTTCTGATTGGATGAGTGAACAATGTGTCATGTGTTTACCTTATGTGGATCAGAATGTCTAGCTCAAGTCCTGTTATTCATTAAACACATAAATCATAACATTGTGATTTCACAGATCGGTCACCTGATTATTATTGACCAACAGTTGTTTTGATTAGCTTTATTAAAAATAAGGTTCTTTGATTAACTAATGAAAAGCATTCTTCGTCCTTCTTCTGTCTTCTTGGCTGTAATGTAAACATCAAAAGCAAGCACACGACCTTGGCAATTTATGCACACTGTCACTGTGTCAAAGGGCAGCTGTTAAGGGCAGAAATGGCATTTTCATAACGCTACAGAAGTATGATAGAAAAACTATAATGACGTGACCACATGACTGCTATGCTCATATAAACAAATGTGTGAAGTGACTGATAGTTGTGCTTTTAATGACATTTTACTTTGAATAAATAAAACTTTAAATTTCATTTAGCTGTTGAACTGTAAGGCTGCATCCATGAAAGACAAAATCAATATAGAAAACAAGAAACTGTAATCATCATGTCTCGCAAAGCTGGATAGAAACTGTCTCTCCTCATGGAGACTTTATGAGCACACGGGATGTGTTCTGCTACTAAGGCTCCTGATGGAGCTGGCACAGCCACAGCTCTGGTGTGTAGAGGAGTCGACCTAAAGACAAGTTTGTGTTCATCCTGTTTTATTTATCACAGAATAAAGAAGCTGAAGTTTTGGTGATTTTATGAGTTTTATGTGGTTGTGAAATCTCTGACACTGGCAGCCAACACGCCTCAGTGCATGGACGTAATTTTGGGGGGGGACAGGGGGGACATGTCCCCCCCACTTTTTCCAAAGTCAAGCTTTGACCCCTGCACTTTTCACCATCCAAAAACAATATTACGCTATATTAAATTGACACTGGTTGAGCTCCAGGACCAAGCAGAAAACAACTGTTTGTGTTGAAGCCTGTTTCCCATTAGAACATACTATAAAGATACACCCTCCCACCCCTGTGTCCCCCCCCACTTCTAAAGTGAAAATTACGTCCATGCCTCAGTGATTCAGAGCTGAAGAAGCGGTGAGGTCAGGAGGTGTGTTTTCCACCTGGAGAACCCCTCCACTCCAGAGAGCCGAGCCTTTGAAACGGTTCATTCAGTGGATGGTAGGTGCACACGCTCCCAATCTGCTGTAAGTCTCATTCACTCACATTATTAATTATGACTGCAGCACCTCCAAAGCACCAACGATGGTTTGATTGTTTTGTTTTGGGTTTTAATATATATATATATATATATATATATATATATATATATATATATATATATATATATATATACATATACATATATATATATATGTATATGTATATATATATTATTTATTTATTTATTTATTGCTTTTTCTATGTATTGTATAACTTTTACTTTCAGTGCTTTTTTCAGCTCTGCTGTTTGCAATCTGCTTAATAAAGGAAGCTGGCTTGGCTAAATGGTTAAACTAGCATATGTTACATAACAGAAACTTGAATTGCATTTTATTTGGCGTCTTCATAATGTTTTTTGCTCATGAACTGTAGAGACGAGCCACACGTGGAAATATTCAAGTCTCTCAGACATACAACTGCTGCTTTGGGCCCTCAGCGTGTGTTCCTGAACAAAATCACAAGTTCTATCTTGATCACTGTGTATCACATCCTGAATGTTCCCAGAGATATTTAGTGCATGAAAAGTAATTATTACTCTGAAATATTATGTCTCATAATGACCTTTTAGTACACTTGTCTCAGTAACGTGTGGAAGTGCTGTGTCTGAATACAAAACATTTACAGTTTTTCTCAATTGTTTACACACATTTTCTGGTACTTGAGACACAATTACCACAACATGTAACCAAGTAACCAACCCCCCTAACCAATTTTGCAAAACTACAAGCACAATTCCTGCTTTGCACTCAAATTTCAAATCTAAAACACACTTCTCAAAACACTACACACAATTCTCTGCTGTTGGCACAATTTTCATACAGGAACTATCTTGTTCTCACAAGGAACACACAGCTATTCAAATATGCACACTGACTCATCACAAGGGCAAACACCCGTCACATAGTTTTACAATCAGCAAACAGAACTTTAGCATAAAAGGGCAACAGGTGAGCTCTTCTGTGTTGGAGCAATGGATGCCAACTTTGGAAACAGAGGCAGAGTCAGAGGAGTGAGAGTAAGAGGAGGAGGACGGGGAGGAAGAGGAAGACCAAGGACCGTAATCTCTGATGAGATCCGAGCCACAGGTCAACAGGGTGCAATTTGAAGGAAACTCAGAAAGAGTCAAAGAATTGTGATATAACTATGTTCAAGTGAGTCCCGCAATTGATGCATACACTCAACACTGTGTACAGTAAATTATACATATTTCAATATTGTAATCATAATGACTGTGCTTCACAATAGTGACCACTCCACGTTTATTTCTGATATTGTCATATGTGTTTCAGAGAGTCCTTGAACTTGAGACAGCTGCTGTGGAGCACCAGTTCATCTTCATTGATGAGGTTGGATTCAATCTCACAAAAAGACGAAAGAGGGGAAGGAATATCATTGGCCAGCGTGCCATTGTTGAAGTCCCTGGCCAGCGTGGAGGGAACATCACAATGTGTGCAGCGCTTGGCTACCATAGCATCATCCATCACCATGCTACCCTTGGCCCCTACAACTCCGCCCATCTGATCACATTCCTGGACACCCTACACAACACACTCATTCCACCAGACCAGGTAGATGGTCCAGAACAGCACAGGCACGTTGTCATTTGGGACAACGTATGTTTCCACAGGGCTGCTGTGGTTCGTAACTGGTTCACTGGCCACCCACGCTTTTTAGTTGTTTATCTCCCTCCATATTCTCCATTCCTCAATCCCATTGAGGAATTTTTTTCTGCATGGAGATGGAAGGTGTATGACCGACAGCCACAAACCCGTATACCTCTTCTCCAAGCTATGGAGGACGCATGTGGAGATATAGCAGCTGATTCTTTTCATGGCTGGAATCGCCATGCTAGGAGATATTTCCCCCGCTGCTTGGCCAGGGACAACATTGCTTGTGATGTGGATGAGGCGCTGTGGCCAGAAGAGAGGATGCAGCATAGTTTCATTGTTTTACTGTAACTGTATACAATAAATTTCTGTTGGATGTAGTTTGTGTGTGCAACTTTGTGTTGTTTGGGAATGGGATGAACATTGTGTACAATGTTTAGTGGGAAAAATAAAATAATTTCTACCATGTATTTGTGTGTTCAGAGTGTAAAAACAATATTCTGAAATAACAACACATGCATGTATTTACTGTCTGTAGTAGGTGTAACACTGAACCAAAAAGGCTTAAGTCGTTATGATGAATGGAGAAGTGTTTTCCATTCATCATAGTGTTTAACATTGAGCATATGAGTGTTCTGCTGGTTCTTATACATGTCTATACATATGATGGTTTGTGTGTGTCATTTGACAACAAAATCACATTTTGAGGAGAAATAACATTGTTTTGACTGTGAAGTTTAATTTTGCAGGTTAAGTGAGGGGTTTTGCCCATTGTGTGTGTATTTTCTGGATTTGTGTGTAGAGTTCTGAGAATATGGGGCATGCTCTCAGAAAATGTGTGTAAACAATTGAAAAAAAAACCGTAAGAGCAGAAACATGCTCGTCTGGAGACTCATTCGTTAAAAGCTGTTGTAACATGCAAGGTTTCACCACATGGAGGCGCACTAGATCTCCTATTAGCAGGTGTGAGGTTGAAATGAAACACACACACACACACACACATCCTGATGACTCATAACCTATGTATATGTCGATGCTCATAACTAGCGCAGCAGCCTTTTTTCTTTCCTTTTCTGAACCACCAGAGGGGATCAGGATATTGTGCTTCCTGTCTAGAAAACATGGAGGATCACTGGTATTTAAATGTATTTCCATGTTCGTGTGTTACAGCTGTTGCTGTTTGTCCCAGAAAACTGACTCAGCAGAGGACAATCAGTGCTTTGCCTCCTCCTCCTACCTGCACAGCTGCACTCACTTGGGCTGATCACCTCCTGAGCAACATAAAAAGGAGAGCTGCCAGGAGGAAGGGAGAGACTGGATCTGTGCCAGTTCTCTCATGTGCGCCATTTGTTGGTGTTTTAATGGGTTTTAGTTGTTTAAACTTGGTGGAGCTTAACAACTTTTAGAGGTTTTTAATAGACGATGGACCAGTGCTGGTTTCCTCTTGGCTCCCAAACTTGTGCTTAAGTCAGTGAACTTTGTTTTGTGAATGCTTGGGAGCATTCGGATGTCTGTTTTAAATGCAAACCCTTGGCCATTTTAACAGTGTGTTTACTTTTAGATTTAGATAGATACTTTTAGATTTGGAGCTTTTTGTCATTTTAAAATCCTTTATTAAAATCATTGTTTACCATTGTAACACCTGAAACACATGCCACTGTGTCACTCCCTGTCCTTCTCCTTATCCACCATAGAAGATGTAACATCATGTGTTTCTGTTTCACCCATGTGCGATATCAGATGTTGATCTGTACAGATTTTCTTCAAAATGAGCACATGAACTATCTGACAGTGATCTAACAACCCAGTCGTCTGGGGTTTTCCTTTCCAAACAAGTGTTAACATTTGTATTCATTTATCCATCCCCTGTCACTTATGATGTTGTTTAGATGGAATTATACGTCTCATGCTCCCACTTGCAGAGAGATGATGACTGTGTTTGCCTCCCTTCTGTCTCAGCTCTGAACTCGTCCTGTTGTACATCTGGATGTGACAGGAAGTGTTATTGGCGTATGCATAAAAGACCTCAAAGCAGCACTTGACCTGAGAAACCTATAAAGCAGAGATGTTTCCTCTCACCGCTCTGGGAGAACGATCACATCTGATGGAAATCTTCAAGGCGTAGTGTTAGTGGAGCAGTGAGCACAATGCATGTTGCCTCCTTAAGTGGATTTTTAATAATCCAGTCATATTGTCCAGATTGTGTTCTTCAAAGTGATCTCAACGTTGGCTTGAGCATGCAGAAAAACCTCTTGTTAAACACAAAAGCCTGCAACGCACACACGGGCAGGAAGGGATCTTTGCACATATTTAGACCTCCTCATCACACATAACTTCCCTTCCTTTAAAACAACAAAAACAAACATTTTTGGTTCCTCATCTTGGAGCTCAACTGGAGAAGTATGAGGTGTGTGTGTGTTTAAACCCTGACAGTGTGCAGGCTGTTTGTGGGAGGCAGGTGCGAGTGAATGGAATGCATGTGAAAGTATGAACAGGTTTAGCTCTAATTCAGTCTCCAAGGTAATCTGCACATCTGTATTCCCCCATCCCACCCCGTGTGTGCACATGGATGAAATGCAATCTCACCACAAGCACCATCATGCACATCAGCAGTAGCCACAGAAAGCTGTCTCTGATATCAAATGAGATGCGTGTAGTGGAGTTTGGGAGTGAATGGATTTCACCTCAACAGTAAAAAAGTATCTAATCTGTCAGCATCCTTCTATCCTGAAGTTTTCTGCAAAAAGGCATCATGGGTTAAAGTTGCAGGATTAAGATGTGCAGATGCAGCCCTGGCATGCACACATCATTCATGCGATGAGGGCATTCGGACCCTGACACTACAGGAGCTCCAATAGGCCTGTTTAGGATTTGTTTGTTTGCTTTCTGAAAACATGTTGTGTCTGTGTCAAAAAGAGGCTCAACGTAACCAAACGAGGTGCATAATAGGAACCAAGGAGCAACCCAAGTAAAGATCTACTAAATTATCCAATTAGGATTATGAAATAATCATTGATACAAAATTAAGGCCTACCTCAATGACTCACAGAAGGAAGGCAAAAGGATCAAAATGAAATTGTCTTAAAAGTAAGGTCAACAACTATAGCTTGTATTCCAAACTGATTATAGTGTTTCAGAAAAAAATACAGAATAAAGTAAAACAACACAGTACAAGTCCCAAAATAATTCTACAGAAAATCGCTGCCTGCATGGACGTAATTTTGGGGGGGGGACAGGGGGGACATGTCCCCCCCACTTTTTCCAAAGTCAAGTTTTAACCCCTGCACTTTTTACCATCCAAAAACAATATTACGCTATATTAAATTCACACTGGTAGAGCTCTAGGACCAAGCGGAAAACAACCGTTTGTGTTGAAGCCTGTTTCCCATTAGAACATACTGTAAAGATAAAAATAAAGATAATAGATCAAAGCAGCTCATAAACTCACTTCACACCAGACACTCGACGCAGCAACAGGTAAGACTCAGCTCAGAACGACATGTCTACTTTTGACAACATGAATGGAAATATGAATGTTGAAGCTCTTCTCAGAGTGCCTAAACCAGATCTGATAGATGAACTCTTGAGATATATGGCAGAAAATAAAACACTGCAAGACAAGCTCTTCACAATGAAGAATAAACATGAAGACAATATTTCTGCAGTCACCTCAGAATTGAAACAATGTCATCACGACCAATTGTTAGAGAGAGATAAACAAATTAATTTACTTAAGGATGACGTTCGGAGGAAACACAAAAAAATATTGAAATTACAAGACGAATATCGAATGTTAGGGATTAACTTGAAAGATTCAGAGAAGGAACTCTACGAAGTTAAGCAACAGAGAGACGCCGCTGGATTACTGGAGTTTGAAATTCATGATTTACAAAACAAGATTACTTTTCTGACCAAAGAAAACGAGGAACTGTTGAAAAATAAACACACGTTAGATGTTAGAATGCATCACGTGGACCAATGACACACTGAGGCCCAAACCAAGATTTTAGAACTAGAAGAACAATTACAAAATGAAACTACCAGCCGCGTCCAGGCAGACACATTGATCGAGATGTTGAAGCCTTTCGAACATAAAGCCAGCTATTTGGAAATCGAAAATGAGTTACTGAGAGATGAGATACACAACCTAACAAACAAATCTGCTGAACACATCAACCAGATTAATCTTTTGACTGAAAAAACCAACGAGCAGCAACTGAAACTTAACTTTCACCATGAATACTGTGGAAAGAGATTACAAGCCTCCCAGATACATCAAAATGATCAGATGGTTGAACTAAAAACAGAGTTACACACCTCTCAGATGAACTGTCGGATAGCCCAAAACGAACTTAGCAAATACAAGCATTTTAACAATGTCCTTTCAGATGAATTGTCAAACGCCAATCAAGAAATAAGTAAATTAGAAAATGATATCCATAAATCTGAACATACGAAGTGGCTGGACTCAAGAACTCAGGATCGGAAGGCTCATAGAGATAAGTGTGATGCTTTGGAGAAACAACTGCAGCATGCGATGATAGAGTTGGAACGTGCAACGGAGCAAATGAAACGCTCAGCTAATGAAGACAGAATAAGAACTAACGAAATGAAAAAGTTAGAAGAAGATAAAAGAGAATTATCAAAGCAGCTGGAGTTGAGGAGAGCACAGATTCTTGAACTAAATGGTAAATTACAACAGAGTAATCATAAGTTAGAAACCAACAAAACGTTTGCAACACGCGAAAAAAGGCTTCTTGAGCGGCGCTGGAGAATAAAGGAGAATATGCTTGTGGCAAATCCGTCTTCTGCTCAGGAAGGCAACCCAGATAACCAGCCTGGATGCTCGACTCGTTTCAGGAATCGCGTTGTCTTGCCCTCTAAAGCACCCAAAAGGAAAGGTAATCACCTTCCTCTGATAAATAAGTAAGTCCCTCTAGATTTTACATAACACATCATGAGAAGACTAACAAAAACACATTAGAACATCTCTGAATGAGGTCCACTAATCATTAGATAGCTAGATGATGTTAGAACATATCAATACTTGGACAAATCATGTGTTGAAAACTTAGTGACATCATAAAGGAAAAGGGGAAGTGCCATAGATGGAAAGTTTACTCTGAATACACTCCACCCAGCTGTGGAGACGATAACCAGTAGGGTTATTGAGAATAACACAGATCACCTTACAGGTGGAGATCAGCAGAGCCAGCATTACTGAAGGCTCGTTGTTTTTTGAATTAGCTAAAAAAATGAGGCAACACAAGAATTATGTCACAGCTGACACCGTCCAAATCCTGTCTGTGACTCTTTGTGCTGCCTGGGGGTTTTCTCTGGGAGCTCCAGTTCACCCCCGTCTAAAATCCCACATCCTAAAGCGGTTATCTTCAGATTTTAGTTAAGGTTCAGGTAAACTATAACCAGAATACATATTTCATCATTTTACTGTAGATTTTTGGAGAAACTGCAGGTCACAGAGCAGTAAAACACCTATGTAGGATAAGTGTTTGCGTCATTTTCAGGAATTTGTTTCTCCAAACAGCTGAGAGGCGGCGCCAAACTCTCCACCTCTCTCTCAGGGCGTTCAGGCTCTATGCTGCAAGAGATCTCTCACCAGATAGAAAGTCTTAACTCTGAACACAGAGGTGACAGCTGTGGAGACGATAAGCAGGAGTGTGTGAATGTAGATTCAGTTTTGATATGAACTCTTGAGTAAGATTAAACTTTTAGATGATAGATTCAGGGGTATTCAATTCCAGGTCTGGAGAACCGGTATCCAGCACGTTTAGTTTTAACCCTGCCTCAGCACACCTGATTTCACAACACATTCTCACCAAGGTGACCAAGCATTTCTGCAGAGCCTGATGAGCGTCTGCACAGGTGATTCAACCGCTGAATCTAGTGTGTTGGAGCAGAGAAACCACAAAAATGGAATGTGTACGGGCCTTCCAGGACTGGAATTAAATTGAATATCCGTGTTAAATTGATAGATAAAATATGTATTAATGAAATAATAAAAGAATAACGCCATTACTAATTCATGATTCAAAGTAGAGAAACTGTGCAAATGATAATTGTTTTGGCTCTTTAAAGAGTAACTTGCAGGTTAGAGACTCCCATGAACCGATGTTTAGAGAATCTTAATAGAAACTCGTCTTAAACATTTTTTAACACATACATAAATTATTTAGGCTTTTACAGTCATTTTTGTGAGAAAGTTTTTTTGGGGGCCAAACAAAGTGATGTCAGCTGAGTCCTGTTAGCTTAATCCAGAGAAAATAATGGACTAATGCCGGCTCTGACACAGAGGAAACTTTAAATCAGGGGTGGGGAACCCTGGTCCATCGAGGGCCGCTATCCAGCATATTTTAGTTTCAACCTGCATCATCACACCTGATTTCAATCAGCACGTGTCTTGTGAGTTAACGATGCTAGCTTAAACTCATGTGCTAACACCACAATCTGTCAGCTGTCCCATATTCATTAATATCCGTTCACGTAACATAGTTTAGTACTTAGAGAGACGCCTGTGATCCGGTGTTGTGCCATAAATTGACTGGCTGCCAAAAATGATTAACACAGTCATGGACTCTTCTGGTTCTATAAATCTGTCTTCAACCAAGTCAGGAGATGCTGCTGCCCCCTTTACCTCCCCCTACCACCTATCTGTCTCTAGAAGTCAGGTGAAGAGGCAGCTGGAGAGACTGAACAGGAACAAGGCTGCAGGTCCAGATGGTGTCAGCCCCAGGGTACTGAAGGCCTGTGCAGAGCAGCTCTGTGGGATTCTGCAGCACCTCTTCAACCTCAGCCTGGCCCAGGAGAAGGTTCCAGTCCTGTGGAAGACATCCTGCCTTGTTCCAGTTCCAAAGAAAACTCGCCCATCAGTCAATGATGACTACAGACCAGTTGCCCTGACATCCCACATCATGAAGGTCCTGGAGAGACTCCTGTTTGTCCAGCTGAATAAGCAAACTAGAACATATCAGGACCCGCTGCAGTTTGCTTATCGCCATGGAGTTGGAGTTGAAGATGCCATCATCCAGCTGCTTCAACCAATCCACTGTCATCTGAACAAAGCAGGCAGCACTGTGAGGGTCATGTTCTTTGATTTCTCCAGTGCATTTAACACAATCCAGCCTGATGCACTTTGCCAGAAACTCCAGAAGACACAGGTGGGGGCCTCAACCATCGCCTGGATTAAAGACTACCTGACAAACAGACCACAGTTTGTGAGGCTTGAAGAAATACACATCAAACCAGGCAATCAGTAACATTGGAGCACCACAGGGGACTGTACTCTCACCATTTCTTTTCACCCTGTACACCTCAGACTTCCAGTACAAATCAGACGCCTGTCATCTACAGAAATACTCAGATGACTCTGCAGTTGTCGGGTGTTTCAGAGATGGACAGGAAAATGAGTACAGAGAGCTGGTGGAGCTTTGTGGCATGGTGTGGAAACAATCATCTGACCTTGAACATGAACAAAACAAAGGAGATGATTTTAGACTTCAGAAGAAACAGGGTGGAGTCAAACACTGTTTCCTTCATGGGAGAAGAAGTGGAGGTGGTTGAGGAATACAAATATCTTGGAGTTCACCTGGACAACAGACTGGACTGGGGAAAGAACAGCAAAGCTGTTTACAAGAAGGGACACAGCAGACTGCACTTCTTGATGATGCTTAGGTCCTTTCGTGTCTGTAGCAAGATGCTGCAGATCTTCTACAAGTCTGTTGTTGAGAGTGTAATCTCTTCAGCCATCGTCTGTTGGGGTAGCAGCATCAGAAGCAGGGACATGAAAAGGCTCAACAGCCTAATAAAGAAGGCTGGTTCTGTTCTGGGGACGACTGTGGAACCACTGGAGGAGATAATGCAAAGAAGGATTCTCCAGAGAATCAAGAAAATGATGGACAACCCTGAGCATTCTCTTCACAAGACTGTCCGACAACGGAAGAGTGTCTTCAGTCAGAGGCTTCTTCAGTTTGGCTGCAACACTGACCGCTACTGGGGATCCTTCCTGCCAACAGCCATTGTAATCTACAATAACTCTTTGATGACTTGATTATTATTATTATTCTGATCTACTACAGCAATAAATTTCCCTCTGGGATTAATAAAGTATTTTTGAATTGAATTGAACAAGTTTCTTTTATTTATTTACTTTTAATTCTCCCGTGTCCTGTCCGGCTGTGAAGCAAACAGAATTAATGTCTGGATGCTGGTGACAAGCCTTACAGATTAACTCTCAGGTGGAACATCAAAGCTTCTGCTTTAATGTCACACTTTATTTTTCTGCATGCTTGATGTAAATATTGTTTGCTCTGTGTTGACGCATGATGCAAAACTGTGAATGAAGGTTAGACCCCAGGAAGACTAGCTACTGTTTTAACAGTAGCTAATGAGGATCTAAACAAACAAACAAACAAACACCTGATACTTAAAACATTATTGTCATTGTTTTTGGATGCTTTTTAATTCTGACCAGACACGGAAACAGAGGTGAAAGAGAAGGAAAAAAAAACAAAAGGAAGAGGTGGTGGGGGTTCCACAAAAACAATCAATGATGAACAAGAGTCTGCTTCTAGACTTGCAGAAAGAGAAAAACAAACAATTAAAGGGACACACAACAATACAACAAGAGCAAAATATCACGGTGTCAACCTAATGAGGAAATATAAAATCAACATTGTTTTACTGAACAATCACACGATAATAAATCACAGTGTATTTAGTGCCAACCACTGCCTTAAGACATGTGTTGAGTGTGCCCAAGTCCATACTTATGAGAGCACCATGTGAGCACCTGCGTGCGTACACACGCTTATATATGTAAGGTTTCTCTATAGGAGTGTCCAATAGAGAGTGTGAGGGGCCACAGATCTGCCCCCAAAGATGTGTAGGAGATGGAGGGAGCTCCAAGCCCCAGAGATCCAGGAGCTGCCCCAGAATGCAGGGACCCCAGGGAGACTGTCACCAGGGAAGCCCCAGCCCCCTCTCAAGAGGTGCAGAGGATTTCCCCGGGGGTCCACAAGCAGCAGCCGGCAGAGTACTGGGAGATATCAGCGGCAAGCCCACATGCCCGCCCGCAGCCTCTCACCCCCCAAGCCAGTTGATCCCAGAACCCAGCGGACCGGGACCCAGGGGAGATTAGCCCCGCTGGGGTCTCAACAGAGCCCTGGGACACAGATCCCACCAGGCAGCCACCGGAGTCAATAAGGCATGCACCAAAAATCTTAAGCTCCCCGACACGGGAGCCGCGAACAATCAGGCAGACCAAGGCACCACACTCCACACCAAATGTGGCAGGAGAAGGGCATGCGAAGATGTGTACTAGCACAAGAAGTCTCAGGAGAGAGGAGGAGTCCAAGACCCCACCTGACATATACATTTATACACAGACACAGTCACACACTCAGCGTTGTGAAGCCACTGCTTCATTATTTTAGCTGTGTGTGTGCTCAGGGTCGTTGTCATTTTTGAAGGTAAACCTTCAGCCCAGTCTGAGGTCCTGAGCACTCAGTACTTGGTCACATTCACCATTCCCTCAATTGCAACCAGTCGTCCTGTCCCTGCAGCTTAAGAACAACCTCACACCATGATGCTGCCACTGCCATGCTTTACTGTGTGGACTGTATTGGACAAGTGATGAGCAATGCCTGGTTTTCTCCACACATACCGCTTAGAATTAAAGCCAAAATGTTCTATCTTGATCTCATCAAACCAGAGAATCTGTTTTCTCACCATCTCACGGTCCTTCAGGTGTCTTTTAGCAAACTACATGCAGGCCTTCAACTCTAGCCTGGCCTGCCAGACTCCTCCTCTGTGTACTTCTGCACAGAGAAATTTAATTTAATTTTCTGTGCAGAATTAAACAGAGGAGGAGTCTGGCAGGCCAGGCTACTTCAGCTCTGCTGTGACTTTAAATTGCAGGACGGAAACTCCTCCCCCTGAGTTTCTCTTCTGTCAACTTAAAAAAAGGAAAACCTCCCGTCCATGACGTGAAATGTGCGTGTCGGACCCTGGTACGGCAGTTAGTTGGTTAGGAGAGTTATTACTATTAAAATCCAAGTGTTAAGAAGTCTTCAGCAACTCTTCTGTCAACTGGGACAAGTCTGTCTGATGGACACAGAGAGGAGGAAACAGCGGGGAAGGATTTTCGCTCCAGAAGAAGCGCCACGCGCTCGCGGAGCCACGTTCGCCGCTTCTTTTTGTTGTTGTCGTCGGCCTGAGATGCGCTTTCTACTCGCTTGAAGTGTGTGTCGTGTGCGTGCAGCATGCGACTGAGGTCGACATGTCTAACGTGAGGCTGAGTAAGAGCGTGGAATGGCTGCAGCTGGAGCTGGAGGGCGGAGGAGCGGCTCTGCTGCTGCTGGACTGCCGCTCTCACGAGCTTTATGAATCATCTCACATAGAGAGCGCCATCAACGTGGCCGTGACCGGGCTGATGCTGCGGAGGTTCCGGAAGGGCAACATCCCGGTGCAGACCATCATCCCCACGCACGAAGACAAGGAGAAGTTCACCAGACGCTGCAAGACGGACACGGTGGTCCTGTACGATGAGAGCTCCGTGGACTGGCAGGACGGCGGGACCACGGTCCTGTCTCTGCTCCTCAACAAGCTGCGGGAGGACGGCTGTGAAGCCTACTATCTGCAGGGTAGGGCTTTATTAAAACAGCATTAGTAGTAGTATGTATGTATAAGTGATGGTACATTATGTAAAACCAGTTTTGGCAACTTTAAGGTACTCTAAACTGTTTTTACAATATCATGTTTTGAACTTGAGTCTAGTGTTTTCAAACATCCAGGCTGGGTCTTTCACGGAAGCGCTCACCTGTGTTGTGTTTCCAGTCACAAGTCTTGTGTCACTGCTGAGATTCCTGACTAACATTCCAAAATGGCTGCGGCATGTTTTTGCTCCAGCAGGAACAATCAAGGACTTCATGAATGGTCTGTTGGAGGGTCCCACACCTCAGTACTCACAAACAAGTCTGTTGGATTCACATAAATTAATCCTGTTCATTGGTCACCTGAAATGGGATGTTTTGGTTTTATAACTTCATTATATAATGCCAACATGATTAATACATGTTATTAGAGCATGATCATTTTAATGTTAATATAACACGTTAAATACATGTTAAAATAACATGAACATTTCATGTTATCATAACAAGTTAAATACAGTAACATAAAATGATCATGCTCAAACAACATGACTCCCACAACCTCACTAAAGCACCTTTTCCAGTGGTCTGTGCCCCTATCTAGACCACGCTCGCTGTCATTTCCATAGTAGGATACTTTACAACTATCCTTTTCAGTCATGGCTTTTGTTTTTGCTCGATGCCAGCTTAAGAATTATACACAACAGTTTTTAGCACATGTATATTTCATTTCATTTACAATACTTTAAATGTGAATTGAACTCAAACTGTCACCAAATGATGTATTTTCATTTTCTACATTTAGAAAGAGCGTGGCATGCTGGGAAATCTGTTCCATACAACCAGTAATCAGCAAGCTAAATTATGAATACAATATTTTCATGTTACCCCAATAAAAAAACAATGAAGTACAAACCACATTGTACCCTTTTAAATTCGCATTACAAGAGTTAATCATGTTCATCTTACAAACTTGATCCAGTTATGTAGAAAGTACATGTCACCATTAGCGTAGCCAGAAACTCATTTGTGGGTGGGCCTAAGAAAAAGTAAGTGGGCACAATAAATGTAATTGAAAACAAGTATATTTTGTGTGTGTGTGTGTGTGTGTGTGTGTGTGTGTGTGTGTGTGTGTGTGTGTGTGTGTGTGTGTGTGAATACAATCCATAATAAAGCCCTTCCCCCTTTCCCACCCATCCAGTCAGAACATGAGTATTTAATGAGCTGCGTGTTGATTGGCTGGTTTACCTGATGGCCCTATGACACTACCTGAAGCTAAAACCTTTCTGCACAGCGATTTAAATAATCTGGATAACTCAAAAGACAACCTATGGATCTATCTACTGTTCATTTTAATGGGCTCGACATACGGGAGGCGACATCGCCTCTCCTCCATTCATTTTCAATGAGACATGCGCGACAAAGCGATAATCGCGGGTTCTCTCCTACCAAGCGAAACGTGAAAAACGTGCGTGTGAAAGTTTGCACTCGTGCACGTGTCGTGCACGGACGACCCAGCGACGCGATCCCAGAAAGTTGAAACATTTTCAACTTTTCATCGCTGTCGCTCGGGCGAGGACCAATCAGCGGAGGTTTCATTCACTGACCAATGAGCGGACATTATGCTCCGTACATCTCCGAGCAAATATGAAGGAGAAGTTGATTATTATTATTATGTTTTATATAGTAAAATCAGAAGTAAGATTTCACATAACTCTAGCAGCACTTTGTGAAACATCATATCTACCACTTTATTAACTCTGAACCGCTTAAATAACCTTAATTCCCTCCAACCTGACACAGCCAAACAAAAGAACGGAAGTTTCGATTTCGCCATGGAACAGAACGCGTAGACGGCTTTGCCGCTGGCCGCTACCGCAGATCGCCTCCCGTGTGTCAGGTAATAAAAGCGACAGCGACAAATTTCGCTGATCGCAGTCGTTTGTCGCCTCCCGTGTGTCGAGCCCATCACAGTCTGGATAGTCTCGGTACATCCTGGAACATTACAAGTTAACGCCAACATTCTTCTGTGTGGTTTTCCTCTCGTCCAACAAGGATGTTGGCAGTAGCTCGGGCTAGCGTTGTTCTGTGGTTAACATTTCTGCCACCAACATTTATCCAACATGACACTGATGTGGGTTGGGAAATGCAGAATTTAGGGGGTGTGTCTAAGCGTATGATGTGTTAAACCAGATTTTCTCAGAACAAACCATTTCTCTGACCATTGCGGCATCACTACGTAAAGAGGACAGCTGGTGAGAGACAACCTTTAGGTGTGGCACATCTGACCCCCCCCCCCCTCCCCCCTCCCAGTTGTAATTCCTATCTTGAAAGTTGCTATACAAATAAACCTTTCTTCTTCTGTGTTTAAAAACAATGTAAGCATGGTTCTGAATTCTAAAACCCTTTTGATTAACCTGTGTTAGGGATGCTCAGATATGGCAAAAATGATAATCATGATTATTTTGACCGAGACTGGGATCGCGATTATTTAAGACGTTTTTTTTTTATAACTTGGTGTAAACCGCGAGGGAGGAGCTTGTTTTGTTTTTGTAATCTTCAAAAACTCAGATCGTAGTTGTGATTAAAATTGGGTTAATTGAGCAGCCCTAACCTGTGTTTTGGCTTTCATCCAGGTGGCTTCGTGAAGTTCCACACAGAGTACCCAGAGCACTGTGAGACGCTCTTGGACAGCTCCTGTCCAAGCTCCTCTCCCCCCATGCCTGTCCTGGGCTTCGGAAACCTCAGGATCAGCTCAGACTGTTCTGATGGTGAGTCCGACCGAGAGCCCATCAGTGCCACGGAGCCTGAGGAGAGCCCCATCCCCAGCAACCAGCTGGACCTCCCAGTAGAAATCTTGCCATACCTTTACCTGGGCTGTGCCAAAGACTCCACCAACCTGGACGTTCTTGGCCGCTACAACATCACTTACATCCTGAACGTCACGCCCAACCTCCCAAACATGTTCGAGCACGACGGCCACTTCAGGTACAAACAGATCCCCATTTCGGACCACTGGAGTCAGAACCTGTCCAAGTACTTTCCAGAGGCCATTTCATTTATCGGTGAGTTGACCAGCTGATTAAAACAAATATTACTTTTCAGATACAACACTTCTTGTTCCGTTCTTGACTGGATTAATCAGTGTTCTCTTTAAACACGCTGTAATTATATTAGCTTCTGCATTAAATTCCATCACATCAATACAGTGCAACAACACATAACATCAGGTGAATGTACAGCAGCAGTAAAGTGTAACGTGTTAGTTTTGCTTTACTGTTTCTTGAAGTGACTGCACATGAAACCACGGTTGTTGCGTTGTGTACCACGAGCTAGTTTCCTAGTAGACGTAAATGCTGATTCCATTGGTTGGGTTGTGTTAGATTCAAGCTTTAAAAGTGGTTTTCTAACATCTGAAACAAACAGGAAGTTAAAGTGCACCATTTTTTATGTAGTGAGCAGAGCTAGACCAGGGGTCGGCAACCCGCGGCACTTTCATCCTTCTGATGCGGCTCTGTGTTTGTAAAATAATAAAAGAATATTTAATTAAAATGTATTTAATTTAACTGCATACATCTTTTATCTGTATGCCAATTATAAATGTAAAGATTGTCTGCGTGAACTTGAACAGGTCATGCCTGGTCTTACGTGAGACCAGGTTGACAGGTCACCTGCTTGTGCGTAATCAAATGTCTCTATAGGTGCTTTCTGACCTGGAGAGGAGATGAGATTCTGGACTTCATGGAAGCGTCGCCACATTGAAGACAGGAACAAGCGCTATTCAGCCAAAGTTTCATAATCAGGGAACATTTTCTAAGTGACAAGTCTCTCTGAGAGACCTGGGGTGTTTCTAAATGTCAAGGTGCCTGGCCTTGCGAGGCGATGTCATGCGAGGCCAGGCGCCTTGCTTACGAGGACACTGTCCTTCCTTGGTCAAAGAAAATGGTTGCATGAAACAGACTTACATCATGTGACCACGGCTTCATGTAATGTCACGTGACACGGGAGATAATGTTATATTTTATATGTATTAGTTTCAATATACATATATAATGAGCCTTTTACTTTTAAAATTATGTATATGTTTATTAAATTAAAATATATAAGTGAGTTACTACTCGCTAGCCACCGAAGCTGCAACTACTAAGCAACTTACCAACCATAGATAACTTCTTTGGATCTAAAAAAAAACATTTTAAATTAGTTCACTTACTTTTAAACTTGAAATTTGCCCCCGAAGTAGCTGCCGGCATCTGCTCCGCCATCCTTCTGAAAATACTGCGGCGTATTCTGGATCATTTTTCACCAATGCTAGGCTACAAGACACCTCGAGCGTATCCTTGCTCAGCTAGCTAAACGGCTAACAAACGGAGAACACACGCCTCGGTAGAACATGAACATTGGAACACATCTTGGCGACTCTTGATGACGTATCTCCTAGGCAACCGGGGCAGGGCCAAGACTGTCAAGGCAAGGTCCTTGCTCAGCTAGCTAAACGGCTAACAAACGGAGAACACACGCCTCGGTAGAACATGAACATTGGAACACATCTTGGCGGCTCCTGATGACGTATCTCCTAGGCAACCGGGGCGGGGCCAAGACCGTCAAGGCGAGGTTCCTTGGCATTGAGAAACACCCAGGCTTTGGAAAACACACGCTTCAGTGAGAGGAATCTTCCTGCATGCGCTCTGGTTCTGCAACGCACTCCAAGCCCCCGATCTCCTCATCTTCAGCTCACTGTTCACCATACGTGCGCGCTGACCGCGAGCTGCGCTGAGCAGTGTCCAGCTCAGAGGCTCTGATGGGAATCCTTTCTTGATTGATTTAGCTAGCTTCGCGATGTGCGTAACGATAAAAAGGTCAGCGCATCTGCATGCATCAGGGCCATTCTGTCTATTCTTTCTCCGTCAAAATAAACTGTCAAATACGGGCAATATGCGGTCAGTGCAAACCCTGTCATGTAACTGTTTTGCCTGCTTGTGAAGAGTTTTGAGAAGACAAAAACTTAAACATGATTAACACCAGAGCCTTGCGCACTGCGCCGTTACCTCCGGCACTTTTAATGAGGGAGAAAAATGAATAGATCAGATCCTTTTCTTACCTTTTCAACATTATTTAATGTAAAGTTTCATTCAGTACAAAGTTTAATTACAACAATCCTACAAGACAGAGCCTGGATTTGTGATCTGAACAGTTAAAACATGTTTTATAAGGAGACGTGTCAAAAAGCGGCACTTGCTCAACTATTAAAACCACTAACATGGTAAAAATATTGTAGGCACAGACAGGCTACAACTTCTGGATCAATTTTTTACAAATTGTTTTACTAATTATCTTCTGTTGAGAGATAACTTTGATGTACACGGGCGACTGGTATTGGTTGCTGTCACCTGCTGTGATCGGTTAAAGCAGCTCTCGAACCACCCCACCCACAACGCCGCTGAGGCTCCCAGTGTTTTCTTCACTGTGGGAAACGGGTAATTGTGGCTCTTTGACGGGAAAAGGTTGCCGACCCCTGAGCTAGACTCGCACTGACTGCTGAAGAGAAACCTAAAACTGACACGACCTGAAGTGAATGATTGGCATGTTTTAATTCCATTTCTTTTTTTTTCTGTCTCTGACAGATGAGGCTCGGTCGAAGCGTTGCTGCATCCTGGTGCACTGCCTCGCTGGCATCAGCCGCTCAGTCACCGTCACTGTGGCCTACCTGATGCAGAAACTCAACCTCTCGCTGAACGATGCCTACGACTTTGTGAAGAGGAAGAAAGCAAACATTTCCCCAAACTTTAACTTCATGGGTCAGCTCCTGGACTTTGAGAGGACTCTTGGGCGGCACACCCCCTGTGATAACCGCCCCAGCAGCGAGGAGCAGCTCTTCTTCACCACACCGACCAATCACAACGTCTTTCATCTGGAGTCAACATGAAGACCGTTGCGTCCCGTGGTGTCTCTTGTTCTCTCTCGGCCTGTCAGACACCAGAAGGACAGAATCCACAAGTTCAGACTATTTTTGATCTAGGTGCCTTAAAGTCCAACACACGGGAGATTTCTGCCACACATTAAACATCACACACAACAGGAGGACATTTCCTTTAAAGCTTTGGATTGTTATTCACTTTTTACATACATTTTTCTTGTATTGGTTCTAAATACTGCCTTTATCTAGAACAACTGTGGCCAAACCTGACATGTTTTGTAATTCAAGCTGATGGAAATAAGCTACCATGGACAGTTTCCACTACGGAGAACATTTTCTTCTGTTTTTACACAAAATCTCCTAATCTGGGATTCAGTATTAGTCTGTAAACTCTTTGGGGAATGGTTGTATAAACATTCAAACTCTTTTTTTCTTGTTAAGTTTCAGTCTTTCACATTGCAGAAGCACTCTAGTACAATTTATCATAAAAGACCCTGATCCAGGAGGGACCTTCTTCTTTATTTCTGTGTGTTTTTATGCTGAGGCCTTGGCCGTTCTGTGTTCATTATCATGTTGAGGTAAAGAGTTCGAACTGGCTTTCCCTACAGCGGACGCGAGCAGCTATCTCCGTAACAAACTGGATGTGCGTGTGTTTTTGTTCTGCCACTCTTCGTCCTGCAGCTACTTGTTCTGCGGTACAGCAGAGCGTTGGTGTGATGAGCTGGTGTGTCTTTTCTTTTGAACAAATGAATGAAAGAAAGCACACGAGATTGGGGTGCTCTTACCTCAACACCAGATACTTTCAGGGATTTTTTATGTGAGGCGACTGCATGTCATCTTGGCCGATTGGTTCGGTGTAAACATGTTTTTGTAACCCGTGAAGGATATGAAAGTGACCCTGTTGAAATCCTTATGTATGGAAAATCTAAAGTTAAAAATCCAAGGCATTCTGTTCAAGGTTTTACAAAAATAAATTGTATATTTTTACTTAAAAACAGTTTCTTTCTATATAAGCCTGTCAAGAACATTCGTATCTCATTTAGTGAAGCTAAACAGAAAGCGTGTGTGAGGTTGTGTCACAACCGAATGTGCCCGGGGAGATCTAAGTAGTTTTATTGTGCTGTCTGGCCTTGGCGAAGTAGGTGTGGTGTGTTTTCTGCCTGCTTTCCTGTCTCCCACGGGCTCTGACACAAAGACAAGCGACAAGGCCCGATCTGTCAATACCACAAAGGCGCCACGCCCGCCGAGCCGCCACTCAAACTTAGCACGTACAGGAAGAGGAAGATGAGACAGCGTTTCTTCCACCGCAGACACAGGATTTCTGACAGCTCTCATCTGCAGTGTGAATTAAAGTGATGTGCCATAAACGGCCGCTCTAATTCACGCGTGGTTTTAGGCAGAAATGCCAAAAAGCAATACCCGCTTCAAGAGCAAAGAGAACTTGTCAGCACCATAAAAAGGGTGTAAAGAAAACTACAAATTAAATCTAGCAAATCTTTTACTCTCTAAAATCTACAGTATTAGTGCTTTAAGATGTGTTTAATATTAATGGCTAAAATTAGTTGTCCCTTTGAGTCTTCGTGCTGTAATCAGACAGAGAATTTCTTATTTCCACACTTCCTGAAGAAATGCACGCTCTCTTCGTTTTCGTTTTCTCCACTTAACTTTTTCAGACACGCAGCACTTCCTATGGTTCATTTCTCGACTCGGTCTCTCCAGTCATCCAAGGATTGTCGGCTACCAGTGCCTTTCAAGACACTTCAGGCTCCATATCGCTGCATCTTCAAACGACTTTTGAAGACACGGCTCTTCAGAGAGCTTCTCCAACCGTACCACACCGCTGTGCCCACCTGTGCACTTCCCTGTATGCTTGCACTCTTATTTCTACATAGTCACCTGACAAAGTCTCATCACAGTTCTTCGCTCTAAGTATTGTCAGCTTCAATTATAAGGGCATTGTGACATCCTTATCTGCAAAGTGGCTTTGGATCAAAGCAGCCAAATGCATACACATTCTGTTCATGCAGTGGAAACCAAAACAGAATCTGACATGATCAGAAGAATGGAACAAAGAAGAAGGAGGTGGATATGTCATGTCACTTATCAGACCTAAACTGCCATCGAGCATGGATGTCTGTTAGACGTCTTGTACATGAGCAGATGTCTAACACTTGTGTGGTGCTCTACAGGACGGGGATGGGCTTATCAAAAAAGAAAAGTATTGCCTGTTATATCACCGTCCAGGATAAGACTTTCACTTTTATGGATTTCCAAAAATTCCTGCATAAATGCTGAAAGAGGTTTTAACCGGAATGTCTGAACTCAGTTATAACACAAATTTTGTGTTTTAGGTCTCAAAAAGCTGATGTTTTCATTACATCTCTTTTTATGATCCTTTTTTTCTTGTTTTGTTTTAAACATTTCAATTACAAACGGTCACCAGTAGAGCCTTAGAAGCACACTGCTGTTGGAGCTAATGATTTCTAGATGACCTGCGCAACACTTATGGTGCAATAACTGTCACGCAGCAGGATGACCTAAGCACGGCATGAAAACCGTTCTGGTTCCAGCTTGCGGCTAAGCTGAGTGAGAACTTTGCGGAAGTCAATAAGTAAAACCTCCGACTTTAAGAGCAGCGTGAAGAGACTTGCCTGGCACCACCTTGCAGTCGTGGTTTGTGATAAAAAGCAGTTGAATGATGAGTTTTTAAACATGACTGAACCTGGCTGGCCACATACCTGCTGGGCAAGGCGATGATTAGAATCCAAGAGATACCCAGGATAAGGCCATGGCTGTACGAGTCTGTGAATGATGGAAGGGGCCATTAATCACAGAGGTCTTATCTCTACCTGGCACCATAAACCTCCACTATAATGACAGAGTCCTACAGGAGAAAATAATTATTCACACAGCCACACACACACCTCTAATACCACCGTTTACTGCTGTTGCATTTTAGAGTCTAAATCATGTATCCTCTGCAAACCAGTTCTCCTTTTGTGGCAAGTCTTTTTCCTGACGCTGAAAGTTGCGTCAGGAATGTGTCTCTGGTGTTTTTTTTTAATACATACGTATGTGAGCTGTAATTAAAGACGCTGATGCACAAGCATTTATGGAGCCACGATCCCCCCCGGTATTCTTCTGTTTCCGTCACAATTTTTGGTCCTCTTGTATCTTTGGGAAAACTGAAACATGAAAACATTTGGTTCAGGCAGACACAGTGAGCAATGGGAAAGCATGATGTTAGCGGTACGTCCCACAGCATTGGCAAAATTAGCCAAAAACCTCGTGAACAATGTCAGCAAACAAACCAGGATTTTGTTGGAACAAGTCAAAAACCAATCCCTCTTTGGAGCTCTAAAGCTCCGGCTCATTGCACAGTAGAGACATCCGTTGAGGCTTAAATGAGTCACAGAAAAGTGTGCTTCACATGACTGAACTGGCATTTTCTAAATCTTTTATGGCAACTGAACAACTGCAGCTTAGTATTTTACTAGGGTGGACGATAAGGCAAAAATATCATGATATCAAATATCAAATCTCTAATGCATCACATTCATTTTTAATTATAGATTTTTTAGTTTTAAATTTTTTGAACAATGCAACCACTTTATGTTCTACACTGCTGCAGCAACATAACACATGCCCAATGCAGCATTATGTATAAAAGCTAACACTTTACAAGAAGGGTTCCTTTGTTGACGTCATTAAGCATTAATAAAGCATTAATAAACAAATGATCTCGTTATTAATGGTTCCAATATAATTAACTATTAATTGTTCTTACGGTTAGGACAAAGGACGAGGGGTTTGTGTCTGCTTAGTAATGCATTGCTTAATATTAACATTAATACTGAGCAGTTGTTAATACTTTATTTAATATCTCCTTAATGCACTATAAAGGGATCATTCTCGTATGGTGTTACTAAACTATTAATAGAAGCACAAAGCTAACAGGCGTCAACAAACACACTCTACTTTATCATGAAGTACTTTTTATGAATACATAGCGGTGATCAGGCTTAGAGAGTGTCACGTCTAAAACGGTCTGGGTGGAAACGAGCTCTGTTCAACAATATTGTGTAAAACTACCCTGTATGTATGCATGTACTGCCCTCTAGAACCAGGAAAGTGCACAGTGCCACTACAAACAAAGAAAGCCTTTTGCAAACTCCTACATCAATTCTGTCCATATCAGCCAGCGGAGATTCCCGCGTATGTGATTCATTATCATTCTGGGTGCTGTGGAGCTAACGAACCTCTGACAAGCTGTTTTTCTCTGTTTCTCACTGCTGAGAGGAGCGCACACACACACGCACACACACACACACACACACACACACACACACACACACACACACACACACACACACACACACACACACACACACACACAGAGAGAGAGAGAGAGAGAGAGAGAGAGAGAGAGAGAGAGAGAGACTCCACAGGATGTCTGGGTTCTAGCGATAAGGCGAGAAGTTGGGTCATCCAGGAGGAGCTCGGAGTAGAGTAGCTGCTTCTTCACATCGAGAGGAGCCAGCTGAGGTGGCTTGGGCATCTGATTAGGATGCCTCCTGGACGCCTCCCCGGTGAGGTTTTCTGCATGTGCAACCAGGAGAGCTGGCCCAAGTTGCTGCAGAGAGGGAAGTCAGGGCCTCTCTGCTTAGGCTGCTGCACCCGAGACTCGACTTCGGATAAGCGGAAGAAAATTAATGGAATGATGGATGGATACCTTTCTGAAATAGTTTATTTTTGACTCAAAAAGCAAGACATTTTGTCATAAATGATCACAAAGATGTGTTAAAAAGTTCTATCAGAAGTATTAGAATGTTATAATTTAGCTGGTTGTTGTTATCATGCAGCGCTTGGGTCAGCTGCATGGCTGTGTTGAAAACACTTAACAAATAACATGGTTACATTTAGAGGCATTTCGGGCAGCCTTCAAAATTCTTCATTAATTCACAAAATTCTGTTGTTTTTATTTGTACGAGCTCCAAGCAGCCCTGCTTGTCTCCGACACAAAGTAGCTTTAGAAAACATGTAGGACCCTCAGTTCAAAAATCAGAACTAAAGAAAAAACTTTCCATCCACAAAGTAAACTGAAAGAAAAACACATTTCTGCTGGATCGTGATGTTTCTTTCTCTCCTGCAGGTGACAGAAATAAAATGTGTTTTTCTGTTTGGCTGTGATCACCCATGAAGGGAAGCGGAGGCTAATGTTGTTTACTCAGCAGTCAGTGATGGGGAAGCAGATGTGCATGTGACTGGTTTTTACTTGGCTGTGTGGGTAGAAACGGTGCACATACGGGTTTGTGTGAGCCTGCTTGATGTGTGTGCTGTGCTACATGGTGCACACCTGCTGTGGTTTTAAGAACATACTTAGCATACTGCCTGACTGACAATTTCACAGCTGCTTCTGATGTAAAAAATGGGGGAAGGGCTTTTTCTTCCTTTTTTTTAACCTTAAAGTTTCTATATTTAGTGTGCACCTACTTGCTTTTGCCTTTCCGATAAAAGAATACACTAAAACAGCGAGGGGTTCCCTTTTTCTTCAGATGTTCGGGAATGCTGCTGCAAAGGCCGTTCCCATGTGAATAACTGCAGAGATTTCTGCTCCCAGTAGTCTCACTCTGTTTGTGTGCAGCAGATGTTCGGGCCCACGGAGCATAATCCTAATCCAAGTATTTGGCTGACTGCTGCCTCTGACATCATGATGCTGAGGAGGGAGGTGACATCATGGATGCAGCGTTCTGCCCCGAACCCTGTGGCTGCCATCATTTTTTAAACAGCTACTTCATTGTTTTTGCCTTTCTGCTTGACCTATACATGAATATATTTAATGCTTTACATAATCATTGTGATGGAAAGTGTTTTTTTTTCTTCCCAGTACATGGTTGCATAAACTCATGGCCTTTAGTCATGCTTTCATGGTGCCATGTGTGACTGTAATGAATCGGTATGTGTTATCATGCCAGGGATTTCATCTCCTGCTTTGTGGGGGATCGCCAGACGATTCCCAGAACTCTTGAATTACACTTGTGCATTTTTGTCTCCTTCTTCATCCCATATGTGTAATAAAATAAGCTTTGGTACTTGGTTCCCATTCAGAGCGATGAATCATTTTAGAAGTTTAATCGAGGCTCGGTTGCTCGGTTTGTCACCACCCTATGAAACTTAACTTCAGTTCGTTTCACTAAAACATTGCGATCCTTACTGTTTGTTTCTCCTATTTGCAGCGCTGTCTAATGGACTTTCATCTAACAGGAAGTCGATTATCACTCCACCAACCTACAGCAGATACACTATCTGTGTGAGGCAGACCTCTTGTGACACTAAGGCTTGTACGTTCTCTCAGGCAGAGGAGGAGTGTGAGTTTTGGCAACAAGAATTCTGGGTCATGTGTGAAGCCGAGCCACATGGAATCCTCGTGGCAGACCGAGGCAGCCATCTGTTAACACCAGAAGTCTCTCGTTTTTGTGGCCAACTTCACCACCCGGTAACGTCTGCGCCGAGCGTCACCGAGCACAAGTACAAAATGATGTTTGTTTGCAGTTCAGTCGTTGGTAAAGTGAATGAAAATGGAGCGCTCCTTGTGGGTGACGGTTGTGATCATATTTAAAAGCCTCAGAGAGAGAGAGAGAGAGAGAGAGAGAGAGAGAGAGAGAGAGAGAGAGAGAGAGAGAGAGAGAGAGAGAGAGAGCTGGGGAGACGCTGGTAACTAGTACACCATATGCTTCTACAGTACTGACTACAAGTCACACAGAATAACTGTTTACTGTTTTCAGTCCAGTCAAACTGAAACGCCCTCTAGTGGCTGGCTCCAGTATAAGTCATAAGTCCCTCACCCTTAATGTAAACAAGTGGGACAATTGTCCCTAAGGGACAAAATACTCCTCCTAATTCATTTTACTGAGGAAGGTGCTTATCCAACTAAAAAAAACAATTTTTTATGCTTTTTCACAAAATCAGACATATATTTTGTCACGATAATAAAAATACAAATGCAATAAAATAAAATAAAAATATGCAGTCCCAACAGGTAGGCTAGGAAAGTCAATAGTTTTTAATACACGCCTGTTGTTGCAACCGTAGGCTACACAAAAGCTTGCCTTGTAGAGGCGTGTATAGTAGGCACTAGGCATGATGGGTGCATCACTTCATCTGCTTCTCTTCTTACCCCGATGCACCTTCAGTCTGGAACAGGGTCCATCTGGACTCATCAGACCAGTTGTAACAGGGTAAAACTTTTACTTTTACAGACTTATACATACATAAAAACTTTAAATACGATCTAAACCTCCAACATCTCAGAACTAAAATTAAATTCACCACAAACATAACTTTGGATTTAAATGAAAACAAAATTATTAAAACAATCACCAAGTTGTAAAATTGTTTCATTGGACATTTCAAATCAGCCAAATTGATCTCAGGCCTGTACAACATGTGAAAAACAAATTAGTAATCAATACAAAACTATTTATATTAATTCACTAGTTTAATTTGAATGATTTTACTTTTTTTTACTGTATCATTGTTCGTTTTGTAAAGATCTTCTGACGTTTCATTTGTGATGCTCCACGTTTTCCTTCCAATGGTGGTAAAAATACATAAACCTTCTGGTGGTGCATTGAAACAAAACAGTTACTGTTATTTATGTGAATTAATGAATACTTTCAATGGAATTTGAGATTTCTGTCTATTATGGTCTTTGCTTTTCTATGGGCCATTATGGCTGGGCAGTCCAGAGACAGTACTTCAGTGTTCTCAGCTCCAGAAGTGGGATGGAGCATCACAATACAATATTCTGTCTGTTCCAGTTTGTTGTGCAGCGCTTCCACTCTCTCTTTTACTCTAGAGTGGTCCACTTCCTCATTTACAGCAACAAAAACACCCTCCAAGCTCTCTTTTACAGCAGGCAGTCACTACAGATATGTATACCTAAACCCTTCCATTTGTTCGCTGCTTTCTAAAAGAAGATCTTGTGTTGATCCAGAGAATTTGGAGGCATCTATTCACTTCTGCTGTTCTAAAAATGGAGACCAAAAGAAGAAATGCTGCGCCTAATCTGTAATATTTGGCTCTGGAAAGCATCCCAGACCATGTGACGAAGAGAAGCAAGAAAAACAGGAATCCTCTAAACCCCAAAGCCTGCTGGCTTCAAACGAGATCTGTGTGTGTGTGTGTGTGTGTGTGTGTGTGTGTGTGTGTGTGTGTGTGTGTGTGTGTGTGTGTGAGTGTGTGTGTGTGTGTGTGTGTGTGTGTGTGTGTGTGTGTGTGTGTGTGAGTGTGTGTGTTGGCATCTGAAGATGCTTTGATTAGTTTAACGCCTGCAAAACTTGAAACCGTGTGTGGGGAATTCCTCGCTCTTCCGGGGCACTTTTTACACATCCATAAATGATTCGGAGCTGGGAGAAAGGCTGTAAAGACATCTTTCTGTTGGCACAGTTTAGCGACACAGCTTTAGGGTTAGGGTTAGGGTGGACATCTACTTTTATGGAATCTAATGGCTTAATCAAACAATTAATAAATCAAATGAGTTCAAGAACTCCCCTTTAACTCAACAGAATCACTTTTTTTCACGCACAGACAGGATAAATGTGAATGGAGCCAGTTATATACCAACGAGCTTGCTTTAACCTGCGTAGATCCCCTCTATGGCCGGTGTAACAGGAAGTGTGAGAGCTGCACACGACTGTGAAGTCCACAATATCAAATGTGGCTCATAGCTGCAGTGTGTGAGTATTAACAGCAGGCATGAGTCATCACGCCGGTCTTATGTAACTGCATCTCTTCTCCACCTAACTCAATGCTGTAGTGCACCACACCCCAGACTCATTCACACTCAGCTCTGCTCTGCCTCTCATTGATGGTGCCGAGTGCACCCTCCTCCACGCTGCCGTTATCAAGAAAGAGAGAACTCAAACAGCAGAGCAGGCAGGTTTATTGTTAGTTTTATGCAACATATGAATGCAGCTGCGGTTATGGTGACTGTGGATGATGCATGTGACATTAAGAAATGCCTGCTTGTGTCTGACTGCAGGTTTGGGTTTGCTGTTCCCTCGGTACTGCTGGAGGAGCAGGACGAAGCTACCAGAACCCTGCGGGAAATAGAAACACACAGAGAGCTGTAGGAGGGTCTTCAGACGTTGTCATCAGTCAGGCCACTTACGTCACCAACACACACACACATACCACACTCTGTCCCTATCTAAGTGACAAAATTGCAAATAATATCGGTTTTGTGAATTAAAAATGACAGAAAATGTAAAATCTTTGGAAACTATTTAGTGTTGTCAGCTGTTTTTACAGTTATCCCAACCAGAAGTGTAAACACACACAGACTCAGCAAACAATCCAGTCTTTTATTCTTTTTGATTTTGCAGAGTGTGGTTGTGTAATATGATCTGTTATCTGTGGCTCGCTGTAACTGAGCCAGACAGAAAGCTGGGTGTGTTGTCCTGCTGACATCAAGTGGACACGGTGATAACTGCACGACTCCTGTGCTCCTGTTCCAGCAGCCAGAGTGAAGCAGAAAGATGGTTGACCTGCATCTCAGGATTCACTTCCATTACTTCAATATAAAGCATTAAAAACACCTTTTTATTTTTCAATAATACAATAATTGGGGTTTGAAATTCCCATCTTTGCTCCGATTTTAGGAACATGACTTTGCCGCCGTGTGAACAATGGGGCCGTTATCCTTTTGTAGTCAGCAGAACACTTTTTATGGAAGAAGGCATCTGATCGTCAGCTGGTGGCACTGATCCTCTAACATGGGCACTAACATGATTAGACATAAATAGCCTCTGCTTCAATAGACTTTGTAACTAGATACAACCATGTGAATAGTTCACATATTACAGAACAAGATCCACTACAAAACACAAACCTGCACACAGATCAGAAGATCTCTAAGGTTCCAGACAAACGTTTTGGGGGACGGCCTTCTAATTTTGGGTTGATCAGTCTGTAAAAGTCTTTATAAAATCAGCTGAGCAAAAGAACAACATGGAAAAATGATTGTTTGTTCGGTAACACAACTCCTGTGAAGGTTAGAAAAACAAGACAAGGGACTGCGGGACAACACGCCTCCAGGGCTTTCACCAGTCTCTGCTGTATTTTAGGAGACGGATAGAGCTGAATCCAGATCAAATGACTTCACTGACAAATGCATCTTGTTTATTACACGAGCACACGGTCCAAGCAGATCTTTCCTGTGGAAACACGCAGTTCAGACCTGTGGGCATTTTCGACATACAGAAAAGTGTACAGGGTTTGTATCATAGCATGTACATAGCGTGAATTCAGTGCTCTGCGTAGGAAAGAGGATTTGTCTGACAGGACTTTGCATGATTCATGAGTGTGTTCTGGTTTGTTTACATTTTGTTGCTCAGGTAAACGTTAGCAGCCTCTCTCTGAGACCTGTAAACTGCAGGCTGCAACAAAGGGGAACAGTGTTCAGCCTCAAGAGGAATTCTTATCAGTTTGGACAAATATACAAAGATTCAAAATGCAAGGGCACTAAAAGTCACAAATGCTATTTACAACGATGCAAGATATGAGATGAAAATACAGAAGCATTCAGGTATTCAGTATCTGACTACATCTCGCAAAGTTGTCCCAGCTATTCCTCCGGTTTCCCACAGATGACTGTGGAGTCTCGGTGATGGACACAAAAAGCTCTTTAGATCCTTTCTCATTACTCCACCCCTTTCATGAACTCCAAGAATTCTGTGGAAAGATAAAATGAACATACGTAGTTTAAGAGCTATCTTTATTTTTTTTTTACTATTTCACTTCTGTGTGTAAACGTCTCACCATCATAGTCGATTTTGCCGTCATTGTTCCTGTCTCCGTCCTTCATCAGCTCCTCGATATCATCCTCAGTGATCGCTTCTCCTGTGGACTCCAGCATCATCTTCAGCTCATCCAGATCGATGTAACCGTCTGCATTTCTGCACAGTCACAGCAGCAACATTCATGCAAATCTACATTTTTATTGGGGTGGGGGATGTGTGTGACATGTGCACGAGGACATGTGGATTTTCTGAGAGGGAAATGTAAAAAAGAGAAGCAAGTTTGATCTTTGAGGCTCAGATGAGGTGTCTGACTTACATGTTGGTGGGTGTTGAAATACTCTGAGCTGTCAGAAACGATTAGGGAGCAAACGACATGCTGCACTCTGTGGAGCTACTTGGCATTTTGTCAGAGCACATAATTACACACGGAGAGCAGACTTAGCCGGAACGACACTTAAAGAGCGATTGGATAACTAGACTGTGGTAGCTTTCAGATGAAAGCTTGGTGAAGATATTTCCTTTCATCTGTTCGTACGTTTACAGCCGAATGTTTGGGATTGTGTCGTGTTTTAATGTTTTAGAGGAGGTAACAGAGCGAAGGTTTGAACGTACTTGTCAAACATCCGAAACAGCTCCGCTAGCTCTTCCTCCGATTTCCCTTTGCTGTCGTCCTTCATGCATCTCACCATCATGACCAGGAACTCATCGAAATCCACCGTGCCACTCCCTACACACACACACGCACACGCACACACACGCACACACACACACACGCACACACACACACACACACGCACACGCACGCACACACACACACACACACATACACACACGCACACACACATGCACACACGCACGCACGCACACACACACACACACACACATCCCCAAAAGTTTAACCATCACAGCAGCTAAGCTGGCGTGAATAGCATTCACAATACAACGTGTGATGACTCATATTTGATTTCTTTACAGCTATTTCTCCAAAGGAAAAGAAGCTTCTATATGCTTCTTTGGGAGTGTGACAGTTTCTTCTGCATGCAAAATCCAACATGCAGCTTTTTTTCATTTTTATTCATTACATCACGTGGAAAACTGAAGATGACTTGTGCATCTTCTGACACTCTTTAAACCAGGCTGACACGTCCTTTTGTCTGTGTGACCTTTGACTCGCATTGACATTAAGTTCAGAGGCTCTGACTGCACATCTTGATTGACCTGGTAGGTGATCCGTGCGTGCAAAGAGGTCAACAACATCTACAGTGTGTTTGTTAATTTACCATCTTCATCCACCTCATCAATCATCTCCTGCAGCTCTTCTGGTGTCGGGTTCTGACCCAGCATCCTCATCACCTTGCCCAGCTCCTTGGTGCTGATGCAGCCGTCCTCTGCATCTTGTACAAATATGTCAAAGGCAGCTTTGAATTCTGCAGCATCAAACACATAAAAAGACATTTCAGGGTGAGGTTTTCCCACCATGGCCTGAAGTTATATCTGACAACACTTTTTTTTTCTTGTGAGCATCTTACTCACCATTTTTCTGTTCATCCGTCAGCTGCTCAACCTGTAAACGATGGAAACATTTATTCTAGACATGAAGAGTTTCAGTTTTTTTCTTTGAACACAATACACACACACACACACACACACACACACACACACACACACACACACACACACACACAGACACACACACACACACACACACACACACACACACACACACACACACACACACACACACACACACACACACACACACACACACACACACACACACAACCTATATATTTTATGTGAGCACCAGTTAGAGGAGGAGCTAAAAATAGAAACAGGAGGGTCAGGAACCATGGATAAAGGACACGATCCACAATGCTTTAAATTAGCATAGCTGTGGAGCGGGCCCAACAATGCAACAGTAATCCTGGAAAAGCTACAACGACTGAGAGAGGGAGACAGCTGCTTATGTAAAAGTTATCTTCTGTCGTCCGCTATAAATTAAACACACACTTACATGCAGATCATACACACACGTTAGTTACAAAGAAAAAAATCCACCTGAACAAACACGTGTAAAACGCATTCCTGGGTGCTTTTACTGTCCGCTCGCCTGGGATGTGAGTGGACGGGACAGCCGGCCGTCCAACCGTGGGGGAGGTGGACAGATGACCACACAGCTCTTAGGATGAATGATAATGCTGGAATTCAACAGTGAGGGTTGGGGGGTGTTGGTGGATGGGTGAGGATGGGGGCATTTAGACCTGAAGGCCTCCTTTGGCACCAGAGGACAACAGACACAGAAGCGTCAGAACAACTGGCCAAAATTAGCCGTGCAGAGCGGGACCGTTCCATTTGAAGTCAAGGATGAAGCAGGGGACGGATGACGTGTCCCATCGCTGACCTCATGAGAGGCTGGTGAGGTATGAAACTCTACAGACGTCTGAGGATGGGGAGGCTCTTTTATTATCAGCTGGTAATGGAGGTGAGGGAGTTGGTGTGCAGGCCTCATCAAGAGGAACTAGACAAGCCTCAGAATGACCTCAGATAAGCAGACAGATTCACGACTTTTTAAATGAATTATTAACAACGCCAAAGGGTCAAGCCTTTCCTCAGAAGGAAATATGTCATCATCTCCAGTCCTGTCCTGCGGAATGCGACACTAAGCTCAAAGGTTAAGGTTTGTGAATTAAAATGAAAGAAACCCTCATCATCAGATTAGTTCTCACAGAGTTTTGGTGAGTAGCCAACAAAACCAAACTGTTTCATCAGGAGCGAGCCAACGGCACGCAGTAAAGATCTGAGAGAGTGAGAGGACGTACCGCTGCTTTGTAGATGTCGTTCATGCTGGAGGCTCGTCTGCCGCCTGTCCTGAGTGTGTCCTGGCTCAAAGGAAGGGGGACCGTCCAGCTCAGGGCAGGACGCTGCTCTCATCCTGGGAGGGTTTTATAGCTGGAGCCTGGCACTGTCTGTCCCTCCCCAGCAAAGCAAGCCTACCCTCGGCAGGTTTGTGTGTGTGTGTGTGTGTGTGTGTGCGTGCATGCACGTCATTTGGCCAATCTGTCACAATCACCAGGCTCAGATAAAAATGCAACAGCTCTTAGGGGCACAGTATGGAATGGAATGAAGTTGGGGGATGCATGGTGAGGCCTAATCTCCAGGGAGAGGGCTGTAGAGACACTCAACATTCCTCCAGATCTGTGTGTGTGTGTGTGTGTGTGTGTGTGTGTGTGTGTGTGTGTGCGTGCATGCGTGCGTGTGTGTGTGACTCTCGTTGCAGTGTTACATTTTAGTAGCCTAGAAATCTAGACGAACAGTAACCGAAGCAAAGTAACTGCTCTGCGTGTCAGTTTAGCCACGCTCATCAGAACTTCCGCAGCCCTGGCCAGTCTGGTGGCGTGCCAACCACAGCGCTATGTTGGTTTGGTGGGCGAGATGTTACTGCGACTGAGCAAAACTAAGATGGCAATGGCTCTTTTGAAATGGCTTTGGCATCAACTTTGGACTATTTAATTTTTCTTTCAGTCCGAAGCAGCTTTAGCTACTGAAGTGTATTATTCTTCGACAGAGTATGGCGGACTGCCCCACTGACTGACAACTGCAGCGGTGAGGACGTCACGTTGTTTGTTGTCCATATGGAGACTGTTTGAAAGACAACCGTAGACCCTGCCCCACGAATGAGATCTGTATGGGTTGTGGCCAGACTTCACATATATAGGATGGTTTGTCAGGCTAACATTTTAGCTCAATAGCTTGTTTAGGAAAATGTTCAACAGAAAACCAGAATTCCAACTCTTCCCTTTGCAATGAAAAGACTCTGTTAAAGGGGCTCGTACAGAAACACACTGAGTGGATGGCTTTTTTCAAGAATTAAAAAAAGAAGATGCTTCTTTTAATCTCATTAATCCTGAATAATCACTGGTTTCAATCTTCACGTGCAGCCTGTTTACAGTCAGCAGAGGGTGCTGTTTGCTACATCTCAGCCTAATTAAATAGTTGCACAAGGCTGCCTCCGGATATCCAATGTATCAATAGAGGGGAAGGTGAGAAATCTGGGTCAAACAAACCAAACACTTGCTGTTGCACTGAAATGAAACTGTGCTCAGTGCGATGCTCTGCTGCGTATTCATCAGGTTCTTCTGGAACAAGGTCATCCCAATCCCTTGACTGTGTGGTTCGCATGCAGGTTCACACACGTGCTCTCAGAAAAAATCTCTCTCTCTCTCTCTCTCTCTCTCTCTCTCTCTCTCTCTCTCTCTCTCTCACACACACACACACACACACACACGCACACACACACACAGAGCATCCTGTGGCAGGCATTTTAAGTGACGAGTGATCATGCTGGTTTATAATGGGATGCTAATGGGGACTGGCGCAGCTTACAAGTATCAAACCGGCACTCAGATGAAGGCAGAAGGAGCTCATGCTAAATGACATACATGTCCTGATCCTGAGAAGAAAGGAACTGGTCACAGACACAGGTTGTAGCCTCTGTGGATGAAGACAGGCAGTGAGATGGAGGGAGGAGAAAGAGGAGAGGGGGAGATAACTGTCTCTGCTGTTTGCCAAAGACTTTCTCACTCAGGACGCGCTGGGCCGTGCTGCACGCCGCTGTTTCGATTCAAAAGGAGAAACGAATCGTCATCAGTGGCGTCGAATCAATCAGGTGAAACTCGGAGCATGATGAGTCGACACGGTCAGCCAGACAAATTCATTTGGAGAGCTGAGTGCAGTCTGCTCGGTGCCAAAGTGATGAGCAGCTCTGCTGAGAGGGAGAGGTGGGGGCACAAGACTCTAATGTAAAGCTTTTGGTGCGCGCACGCACACACACACAAACACACACACACACACACACACACACACACACATGACATGGAGCCATGAGACTGGCACACACACATCAAAGAAACGCATATGGAGTGCTGTTTCATTGGAGCTCTCCACCAATTTCCTCTTACAGAGGAAGGCTGACGAAAGAGCCAGCCATCTCCTCCACACGGCGCAATCAGAAAGCACATCTCAAATCCACAATTCACCGCACACCGCTTTTTGAGGGGTTGCCATAGAAACTCTGCTGGGTTGTAGCGGGCAGAAAATGAGAGGAGATGAACGGGGCTATTTCCCCCCTCTCCACCTCCCTCGCAGCACTCCCTGCCACCACATTTTGTCCTCAGAGTGACTGTATTATTTTCCATTCTTCGCCTCCCATTTGCATACATCCACACCATGGGGTTATGGCAATTAGGGGCAACAACTTGTGCACAAGAACCATTTACGGCAACAAATCCACAGATTCCACAGAAGATTTTTCATAGAACGTGCTTTTGAAGTTTCACAAGCACATGCACGAGGGATGGCATCTGCATTGGCTACTAAAAACCTTTTCTTTTAAACAGAAAACAGATTTCAGAGGTCATAGGTGTGAAATGTGTCCACATGCAGGAGATGGGGCTCCTGATGGGGGAATCAGCTGGAACACCAACAACTCCACACAGCACACATCATGCCAATTTAAACCGTCATGTGATATAAAGATTGGGTTGACATGCAGCTGAGCTTGAAGCTCCTATGTTCTCCTCTCCTCCCCTCTGTGTCCTCACCTCCTTGATTGCTAGGAGGAGGAGGGGAGCTGAGCTTGTCAGCCTCTTTCTTTCTTTCTCTTCTCTTTCCTTCCTTCCTCTCTCTGTCTATTCTCCCTTTTTCTGCCTCCTTTCACTGATAACCAACCTGTCAGCAGCTCCTGTCGTTGCCGGCTCTGTATTTGACTGTGAGGGCACCTCTGCCCATCCAGTGCATTGTCCAGTTAGACCCATAATCCCATCTTTTGTCTAAACTAAATTTATGGATTTGCCTTTAAAGGCTGAGAGACAGAGATGTCCTCACTTTGCTTCACTGGGCTCATCTCTGCAACCCTTTCCACGGAGCCACTTGGCAGTGTCACACAGTGTTCCTTAAATCAGGGCTCTAATGAGCCAGTGGCCATATTAGCTGCCACGCAGATACGACCACGCACTAACTTTCTGCCAGGGGGCTGCAAGGTTTTCCAGTCCACTGGACCACCAAGTGGTCCGCCACCCTCCCTGTCCCCACCACCTCTCCCTCCTAACGTCTAAGATGGAGTATGAGACACCCAGTGAAGATTTCTCTTCAGACAAATGGCCGATGAGGTTCCCTTCAAGCATGAGAGAAATTGCGTTTGTGCAGCGTGGCAGCAAAAAGAGCAGTCAGGTTTTGGTTTCGGATGAACGATGGAACGAGGTTTTCACAAGAAAATGGCCTGGCACAAATTTGTGTTATTTTTATTCCATCCATAGCTGCTATGCCATTTTACCTGTCTTTTTAATCATCCTAATAAAAAAAACAAGACTTAATTTCTATTTGTTGCACTATAATTATGGTCCCGTTAGCATCTAAAATGGTATTCCCACTGAAGAGTTCGGCAGAGAGAGGCTAAAACACACAGCGGCCTTAAGGACAAGCATCCATTATATTTTTGCATTTATCCTCATTTATCTTGTGCTTTTATTTTTGGTTTGTGAAATTATAAAAGCTAAAGTGAAGGAGACTCGGTGAGAATCAGTGACTCAGCTCTGCCTGCAAGTCCTGCTTGCCCTTTTAGCAGCCCGATGCAAACCTTCAGTTATTACTGCTCTGTTTCTTCTCAGAGCTTCTACCTTTTTACATGTTCACGCTGCAGCTGTCCTCTTACTTTACCCCATCATTACTACTGTGGTTTTCTGTGGGGGTAGTTCTCTTAGTTTTACAGAGATTATCAACATTTTATTGTTATTCCCTTTACTATATCTACTATATTTTACTAATATTCATTTTTATTATTATTATATTACATAAAATACAACACTGAACAGTGAATAATACTGGAAATTTTAGAGGGATATTTATGAGAATTTAACAACAAGAAGCTTTAAAGGAGATATCCATTTGGTTAAACCTTCTCAGCAGCTGTAATTTAATGATCTGTTTTAAACTAATCTAAAAACATAAGTAAATAAATGAATATAAATAAATATACTTGGTAATTCACCTCCTTGAACCGTCACCTTACCGTGGTGGAGGACTTTGAGTGCCCTAATGATCCTAGGAGCTATGTTGTCTGAGGCACTTTGTGCCCCTGGTAGGGTCTCCCATAACAAATTGGTCTTAGGTGAAGGGTGAGACAAAGAACGGTTCAGAGGATCTTTCATGGATATACAATCAAAGAGTCGGAGTACCCGGCCCGGAGGGTTACCGGGGTCCCACCCTGGAGCCAGGCCTGGGGTTGGGGCCCGTGAGCGAGCACCTGGTGGCTGGACTTTCGCCCATGGGGCCCGGTCGGGCCCAGCCCGAACCGGATACATGGCCTCTTCCAACTGTAGACCCACCACTCGCAGGAGGAACATGAAGGGTCCGGTGCAGTGTGGATCGGGTGGAGGACCGAGGCGGGAGACTTGGCGGTCCAATCCCCGGACAAGGAAACTGGTTTTTGGGACATGGAACGTCACCACGCTGGCGGGGAAGGAGCAGGAGCTTGTTGCAGAGGTTGAGCGGTATCGGCTAGATATAGTCGGACTCACCTCGACACATAGCATTGGTTCTGGAACCCAAGTCCTTGAGAGGGGTTGGACACTCTCCTTTGCTGGAGCTGCTCCGGGTGAGAGGCGGAGGGCTGGGGTTGGCTTTTTGTTAGCCCCAAGACTCTCTGCCTATGTGCTGGGGTTTACCCAGGGGGACTAGAGGGTAGTTTCCCTGTGCCTTCGGGATGGGGAACGGGTCCTAACTGTTGTTTGTGCTTATGGGCCAAATTTCAGTTCAGAGTACCCACCCTTTTTGGAGTCCCTGAGACAAGTGCTAGATAGTGCTCCATCAGGGGACTCTATTGTGTTGCTGGGGGACTTCAATGCTCATGTGGGCAATGACAGCATGACCTGGAGGGGTGTGATTGGGAGGAATGGCCCACCTGATCTGAACTCGAGTGGTGTTTCATTATTGGACTTCTGTGCAAGCCGCAGTTTGGCCATAACGAACACCATGTTGGAACATAAGGATGCCCATCGGTACACTTGGTACCAGGGCAGCCCGCAGGTCCATGATAGACTTTGCAGTCGTATCATCTGACCTGCGGCCGTATGTTTTGGACACCCGAGTGACGAGAGGAGCGGAGCTGTCAACTGATCACCACCTGGTGGTGAGTTGGATCAGATGGCAGGGGAAGATGCCGCATAGACCTGGCAGACCCAAACGCATAGTGAGGGTCTGCTCGGAACGCCTGGCAGAAGAACCTGTCAAGACGGTCTTCAACTCCCACCTACAGCAGAGCTTTGACCACGTCCCAAGAGCAGTGGGGGACATTGACCCCGAGTGGGGCTTGTTCCACTCTGCGATTGTTGAGGCGGCTGTTGCTAGCTGTGGTCGCAAGGTGGCTGGTGCCATTCGTGGTGGCAACCCCCGTACCCGCTGGTGGACACCAGAGGTTCGGGGGGCCGTCAGGCTGAAGAAGGAGGCTTACAGGGCGTGGCTGCTCTGTGGGTCTCCGGAGGCAGCAGACAGGTACCGGATAGCCAAGCGAGGTGCAGCAGTGGCAGTTGCCGAGGCAAAACCTTGGGCGTGGGAGGAGTTTGGTGAGGCCATGGAGAAAGACTATCGATCGGCTCCAAAGAGGTTCTGGCAAACTGTCAGGTGCCTCAGGAGAGGAAGGCAGCAAATCGCTCACAGTGTTTACAGTGGGGATGGGGAGCTGCTGACGTCAACTGGGGCTATAGTCAGACGGTGGAAGGAATACTTTGAGGATCTCCTCAATCCCACCTACGTGCATTCTGAGGAGGAACCAGAGCCATGAGACCTGGGGATGGACTGACCAATCTCGGGAGCAGAAGTTGCTGAGGTAGTCAAACAACTACACAGCGACGGAGCCCCGGGGGCGGATGAGATTCGTCCTGGGTATCTCAAGGCTATGGATGTTGTAGGGCTGTCGTGGTTGACACGTCTCTGCAACATTGCGTGGTCATCGGGGGCAGTTCCTGTGGAGTGGCAGACCGGGGTGGTGGTCCCCATCTTTAAGAAGGGTGACCTGAGGGTGTGTTCCAACTATATGGGGATCACACTCCTCAGCCTCCCTGGAAAGGTCTACTCCAAGGTACTGGAGAGGAGGGTCCGATCGATAGTTGAATCTCAGATTGAGGAGGAGCAATGTGGTTTTCGTCCTGGCCGTGGAACTGTGGAACAGCTCTATACCCTTGCAAGGGTGATGGAGGGGGCGTGGGAGTTTGCCCAAACAATCCACATGTGTTTTGTGGATTTGGGGAAGGCTTATCACCGTGTCCCCAGGGGCACCCTGTGGGGGACGCTCCAGGAGTATGGGGTGGGTGGCTTTCTGTTAAGGGCCATTCAGTCCCTTTACCAGAGGAGCGTGAGTTTGGTCCGCATAGCCGGAAGTAAGTCGGACCTGTTTCCAGTGAGGGTTGGACTCCGCCAGGGCTGACCTTTGTCACCGGTTCTGTTAATTACTTTTATGGACAGAATTTCTAGGCGCAACCGTGGTGTGGAGTGTGTCGAGTTTGGTGGCAGGAGAATCTCGTCTCTGCTTTTTGCGGATGATGTGGTCCTCCTAGCTTCATCCAGCTCTGATCTTCAGCTCTTGCTGGGTAGGTTCGCGGCCGAGTGTGAAGCAGCTGGGATGAGGATCAGCACCTCCAAATCTGAGACCATGGATCTCGACCGGAAAAGGGTGGCTTGCCAACTCCGGGTCGGGGGAGAGGTCCTACTTCAAGTGGAGGAGTTTAAGTATCTCGGGATCTTGTTCACATGTGAGGATAGGAGGGATCGGGAGATCGACAGGCGGATTGGTTCGGCGTCTGCAGTGATACGGACGCTGAACCGATCTGTCGTGGAGAAGAGGGAGCTGAGCCAGAAAGCCAGGCTCTCGATTTACCGGTTGATCTACGTCCCAATCCTCACCTATGGTCATGAGCTTTGGGTAATGACCGAAAGAACGAGATTGCGGATACAAGCGGCCAAAATGAGTTTCCTGTGTAGGGTGGCCGGGCTCAATCTTAGAGATAGGGTGAGGAGCTCGGACATTCGGGAGGGACTCGGAGTAGAGCCGCTGCTCCTCCGGATCGAAAGGAGTCAGTTGAGGTGGTTTGGGCATCTGGTCAGGATGCCTCCTGGACGCCTCCCTGGGGAGGTGTTTTGGGCATGTCCTGCTGGCAGGAGGCCCCCGGGTCGACCCAGGACACGTTGGAGAGGTTACATCTCCAATCTGGTCCGGGAACGCCTTGGGGTCCTGCCGGAGGAGCTGGTGGAGGTGGCCGGGGAGAGAACGGTCTGGAGCTCCTTAGTTGGGATGCTGCCCCCACGACCAGGACCCGGATAAGCGGAGGAAGACAACGATGACGACGATACTTGGTAATTATCTGTTTCTTATCTGTAAGCTGAGTAATTACAGACGTGGACAAAGCTGTTAGTACCCTTCGATCACTGAAAGAAAAACCCGCAAATGAAATTTAACCAATGAAAGTCAGATGTTGCTTTTCCACCATGTTTTAACAGACTATTAAAAACAAATAAAGACTATGGTACCCATAAAAGACTAAAAGATAATGTGACCAAAGGGACGTGTTAATACAAGCCGTGTCCACTAATCAGCATCACAGGTGTCTACAATCTTGTAATCAGTCAGTGGGCCTATAGGGCTGCAGGTAGTCACTGTTGTTTGGTATGAACCACACTCAGCATGGACCAGAGGAAGTGAAAGAAAGAGTTGCCTCAGGAGATTAGAAAAAAAATTGTAGACAAGCATGTTGAAGATTAAGGCTATAAAACCATCTCCAAGCAGCTAGATGTTTAGATTGCACCATCTGTCATTAAGCCAAAGCGGACTACATGAGAGAAGACCAAGGAGGACACCATTGTTAATATATATATATATATATATATATATATATATATATATATATATATATATATATATATATATATATATATATATATATATATATATATATATATAAGAATTCAGACTGGAATATGCTAAAGTACATGATGACAAGCCACAAAGCTCCTGAGAGAATGTCCTATAAAGAGATGAGACAGAAATTGAACTTTTTGCTGAGGCACATCAGCTCCAAGTTCACACATTTGCACGCTCTTTGCAAACGTGAAAGAGAAAAACATGTTTTTTTTTCCTGTGTGTTAAATGCAAAAATGGGGTTTCAATACTACAATGAATGTATGCAGGCTGAAGGCCCTTGTCTAGGGAACAAATGAGCTAAATAATTCAAGTATCTGACTAATACTAAGTCACCAGTCAGTGACTTGATGCAACCTGCTGGGTTCCTTTTATAGGAAACTTTTTACTGATTGGCTTAATGAACTGACCTGTATCGGAATGTTTATTATGTGAAGTGCCTTGAGACGACTCTTGTTGTGATTTGGCGCTTTATAAATTAATTTGAAATTGAATTGAATTGAAACCTGCTGTAGATAATGAATGGGCAATTTAATCATCAAATGCTTAAAACTGAAGACTGACCAGTGTAACAATTTATTCAGATTCACACAAAATACATTAGAGCAAGGTGCCTGAACTGTGGTGTAGGTAACAGAAAAACACTGAACTTTTCACCGCATCTACAGCTCTTTGAACAACCTCAGTTTGGAGAACCAGAGCTCAGTTCTGACCAGACAGAAGAGCTAATATCTAGTCACCCTGGGATTTTTTTACAAAGTGAATTAATTCCAACACAAGGCAAATCTAATCTTAAAGATTTAATAGTAGTTCATGAGAACGTTTTACCAACTTTTACAGTTAGTTATTCCGGTAGAAATATTGCAGTGCTTTGAAGGGAGACTAGGTAGTTTTGGCTTGCTTTTAGCACCCTCTAGAGTCCGTTTATGAAACCAAAAGCAAAACCTACCTCCTCACTGTGCGTTCGTCTTTTAACACCTTAAGCTAATAGCTGAAATGTCTCCCCAGCATTTCTTAGTGTCTGCAGGAGTTGATTCATCACTAAATTAAACAAATCAGTTGTGTTCATGATAACATGCATGAACACAGCTGCACAATAATAAGCAGTGTGCTTCAAGGAGGACCTCATTTTGTGCAAACGGACGCATCGTCTCCAAATGCACAAGGAATGTAAATCACTGCCGGGAGGTGCTCTACGCATACGGCACCTTTAGTTACTGTCAGCTCAGGCAAGAGGAGAGATTTAAAGAGAGGAGTTATCCAGCACTGTGCGCTTTCCTGCAGTAACTGACAGGACGCTGCATCTGACCAACCAGTGGTGAAATGTGTCAACAGGCAGGTGGATTTATGGAAGTGGAAAAATGGTATCCAAACTGAAATATAGATCTGTTTTCTGGTAATATCTAAGCCACAAAGTAGCACATGTAACGCCATCAAACAGTACAGTACGTACCAAATTAACAGTGCTGCAGCACTGTGGTCTTTTCCTTCGGCCATTGTGCAGATCCTGTTTTAACTTTGTCTGCTTCGCTCCTGCCAGCATGTTTACTTTTTGTGTTGCTAGAAATTAACTGGAAGAATGCCGACATGAAAGGGCATGTGCCACCACCTGCTGTAGTAGGGTGGAACATACTTCATTCAATTACTTTGTTTATGTACTGTATACATGAACTAGGATAAAGGCTCCCAGTTTATTACCTCAGATCAACCTAAATTGACTTAGATGCGCATGTAAATTCACTGAGTGGCTCAGTTTGCTTTGCAACATGGATCTTATCTCCACAAATAACTCAAGCCTGAAGGAGTTATGCTGTGTTGTGGAGTTGCTAATGCTGATGGTTAGCTTCTGCTAAACAGGACGTTCTCCTCTCTCTCCTGGACAGTAAATCAACAACAGCTTTTTCCAGTCGTGGGCCAAGGTGAGGGAGTCCATGAATGTTAATTTTACAAAATGATGTTTATTTGACTGACTTTTCTAATCTGAGCATTTCCCCTTCTGATTTCAGCGGCTAATGCAGGAAATAGGGGTAGAAGACCATTTTCACATGTAGCCTCCATGTGAAACTCAGAGTGATGGATCATACTTCAAAGATAACAAGTGAAAAACTCTTTCCCAGTGAACTTTGTCTTTAAGTTTTCATTGCAAGTAAAGACAGATGAGCTATTTGCTACAGCAGACATGTACATAACCCTGCTTTTGCACGACTGGGGTATAAAACAACACATAGACGATAAAATGTTTCACAGAAGGTTATTTATGCAAGGATAAACAGCAGTGAGGGTTGCAACCTCAGACATGTGAAACATTTCCGATGTGATCTGTGCATTTTCTGGTTTGCTGGTTTCAGTGAATCTCAAACAAATAAAGAAAACAAATACTCTTATTTTAACCTTGGTTTGCAATGTAGATCCAGAATGACAGTTTTATTTTGTGTACACAGGGTTTCCCTTACATAGGCGTAGCCGTGGCGGGCCGCCACAGCTGAAATCTCACCGCCACGCCTACAAGATCCCAAGCTTTTATTTTTATTTTTTTGCGCTATTTCCTGAAAAAGCAGCGGGAACTACTATGTTGTCGCTTGTGATCACAGCCGGCGGCAGCATGGAGGAGCAGGCAGGGCAAGGTGAAGTTACAGCATAAGTTACTGAGTTTTAAATTAGCAAGGTAGCAGTGGATTTAATGCTTTTTGGTTTACATGTTTCAATAGCATTAAGATAAATGAGTGTTGACGATCTTGACAGGGTTTCCTCCAGTGCTTATTAAGCCAGATTTTCCTCCCCCCACCAGGCTAAGCATCACTTATTCATGTAAAATTTATTTATTTTTTCTGACTTTAACCGCATCTAATACTGTATTATGATGTGTGCGCAAGAGCGACAACTTAAGATCGATGTGTGTGCAGCCTGAGAGGTCGGGTGTTTTCATCTGAACCCTGAAAACCTCCAGCAGGCTACGCTGCACTATTGAGGCGTTAGCGCGTGAAGCTAACAACTTAGCGACGTGACATGTCTCGGAGAAAGCGTAAAAACACGTTGGACGCTTCTTCTGAAGCGAGAAAATAACACTTCTTCTTAAGCAGAGCACGATGTCGCCTCGGCTCGTTCACGGCCGAGCCGGACTGAGTTCGATAACATTGACCCAGCACAGCCACTGGGTCGTTGGAGCTGCCCCGTGACTGCCTGATGGAAAACCAGCGGGTTTAATCAGACTTGTAAAGTTTCTTGTTTTTGCTGGGGACCCCCTGTATTTTACCGCTCTCTCCTGCAGTCTTCCCCTATTAAAATGATTCTGTAAATTCTGTGTATCAATAGAAAAAATGTCTGCCTCTGCCAGCTGCAGTAAATGTAGTTTCCAAATAATAAATAAGAGGTGCATTTATCTGTGTATCTCCTTTGATCCGCATTAGTGATATTCTCAGCACCAGAACAGTGAAGCAAAGAAACAGATTCCTGAGTTTGTTAGTAATTTTATTTATTAGGTGCATCTAACCTGTTCTATTTTTCTCTGAAATGAGATCAAATCAGTGCTTCTATGGGTTGTCTCCACTCTGCACTAGAAAATTTTACTTTGTTTAGAGACGTGTCATAATCCACCCCCCCCCACCCCCCCCACCCCCCACCCCCAAAAAAAGGCCCCACCGCCACAGCTGGAAAAATTCCTAGGGGAAACTCTGGGTGTACATAAACCTATCAGAGGTTCAATGCTCAGAGTTTCATTCATAACACAAATTAGCTCTGAACTGATTTTGTCTTCTTTGTGCTTTAAGTGCAATCGCATAAAGCTGTCACAAATGCACAAATACATACATAAATGTCCCAGAAAGCCCTGATGTTTTTCTGTTATACAAGGTTGCAGTGAGCTTGGGCTAAAAAGAAAAAAAAACAATATAAAAAGAAACCCCAATGCATCTGTCTGCATAGCTGAGGTCCAGCCTTGGGGCCTGCCAGGCAGCAGTGAAGTGTGTAGTGATTTGACAAGGCCAGTGACGAGCACTGTAAATATCCGGCTGTCATGTGACTCACTTTGTGGCCCCAAGGAACCAATGAAAGGTCAATGTTTTGTGATGCCATTGCCAACAACTAAATTAAGTGACTTCATCTGTAGCTTATGCATTTGCCCCACTTTAGGAGGAGGATAGAGAGAAGGTATCAGTGGTGATCATTTACATGTGTGCCAGAAAACACAAGACGAAGCACGTATTCATACGACACAAACTCATCAGGCATGTGTTCATATGTAGAACTCACACTGATAGGTGAGAATCACAATCACAACCTCTGGGTTTGTCCTCATGTCTGTCGTGTCTGCCACTGATGGCGGGATATCAACACACTTCTCTCTTCTCTCATTATGTTAATTATAATTCCTGGTTTTTGTCTCATCACAGTGCAAATGAATGATGTCACAAACAAGAGACATATATATATATATATATATATATATATATATATATATATATGTATGTATGTATGTATGTATGTATGTATATATATGTATATATATATATATGTATGTATATATATAAATTAAGAGAAAGTTTCCGACAAATGTCCATATATTGTAAAAATCTAAACCGCCTCCAGTGGAAAGACCACAGATAGATTATCTGTCAGTCTACCCACTCATCACACTGATTAACCGGGAAACTTTAAATCCATTTGCAGTCAGCCACCGATCTCTGTGGATGGGTTTTACGGGTCTACCGTGTCATCATGGAGAAAAAACTGAAGAACGAAATGAAATCACACAAGCAACAGTTCTATGGAGACTGACACCAATTTTCAGATTTGTGTTCAAAGCCTTTAATACTCTAATGTCAGAGGAGCACAAAACAAGTAGCCAAAACCTCTGAGGAAAAAAAACAAACAAACAAAAACAGACAGGGACAGATAGACAGGCATTGGTGCCTGTAACACACTGGATATGGGTCAGCTTTTATTGCTAAGGATTTTTCACTGTCTTTGTATCTCTACTACATTACTACAAAAGCCTAAAAGGGTCAAACCGGTCTGTCCTTTTTCACCTGCTTATCTGAGTCTGGGTTGCTAGGTTGCAGCTCCTGCAGAGGACCAAAGCTCCCTTTCCCCAGCAACCATCGCCAGTTCCACCAGCAGGATCCTCAGTGGTTCCTTGCCAACATGGACATATAATCTCTCCAACATGTCCTTGGTTAACCCTCCTGCCTTTCGGAAATCACTATAACACCTCTCCATGAGGTGTTATGGGGCATTCTAATCAAATGACCAAACCACCTCAACTGGCTCCTCTGGACATGGAGGGACCATGTCTCTACTCTGAGTCTTTCCTGAATGTTCAGACCTTCACCCAAGCCCAGCCATCTGATGAAGAAAACTAATTTATGCTGCTTGTGTTTGCAATCTTATCCTTTCTGTCATTCCCCACAGTTCATGAGCATAGGTGAGAATTTGGATGAAGATCGCCCAGTAAATTAGAACTTTGCTTTCTGGTTTAGCTCCCTATTCACCACAACTGACTAGTTTAGTCCACATCCGTAGATCCCCAAGATACTTAAACTGCCCCACTTTAGGTAGGACCTCTGCCCCATTCTGTCCCCAGTCACTCTTTTCTGGTCAAGAATCATGGGCATGAACATAGAGATGCTGTCTTCATCCCAGCTGCTTCACACTCAGCAGTAAACCTCCCCAGAAAGCACTGATGGTTACTTCTTGATCAGGCCAAGACAACTAAATCCTCCCCAAAAAGCAGAGACCAGATCCTCCTGCCACCAAACGCGACACCCTCCACCTAGGGTTGCCAACTCCCTGAAAAATAAATAAGGGACACCTCGCAGGCAGGGCCGGCCGCTCCAGGCCACCCTTCCCAGCGTGGTGATTTTTTGCTCTTTTTTTGTGTGTGGGTGTGAAAGGATTTTATTTTTTTACTATTTGACTTGAAGTTGGTTTAAGAAGATGCATATTCTTTGTGATATGAAAACATGGGAAACAAATGATCATTTAGCCATTTATTTATGGCGTGAAATTACAAAATTATTATAAGTAACAAAGGTATTTTTCTTAAACAGAATACTGTTATGCTCAACTTTTTGTGCAAAATGACAAAAAAAAGTAGGTCTCTTTCTTAAACGGTAGCCTGTTATGCTTTACTTTTTAGAATATAAATAACTCTCTTTAAAACAACTCTGTTCTGCTTAACTTAAAATTGTATAAATTAATAGAAAACAACAGAAAGAGCAACGCTGTAACTGCACATTGAGTGCAATTAGAAAAGTGCAAACAGAAAGTCTGTGGAGAAGCTGTAAACATATTTGTGCCTCAAAGGCCTTGACTGTAGCCTACGGTTGAAGTAAAAAAAAAAAAAGTCCAAACTCATGAACTCAAAAGCTCAATGCTACATTATGTGAAAACAGACTATTTTCTCCATTTGTATTTCTTTTGAGATCTTGCTGCATTTAGGAGTTGTCTTTCAGTACTGCAGAGTAAAACTCTGAGCAAAACATGTCACAATTTAGAGTGACAATGAGCTCACATCTAATTATTTCAGTAGAACATTTGTTCCGCACATCAGTCCACTTATTCTTCATGAGAGAGAAAATCCTCTCTGCCAATCCAGTGGAAGATGGGATGCTGAGTACAAACGATACAACAGGCTGGATGTTGGAGAGGTCAGCTGCCTGAAGAATTTCTATACACTTCTCTGCTGTTCCCTTGGACTGCCACTTTTCCTTCTCCTGAGGTCCTTTGGTGAGGGGCTCCAGAAGGCTGGTTGCAGTGACACACTCGTCATAAAGCTCATCCATAGAGATGTTTAACCTGCCAATGGAGATAAGAAGTAAACCTGTGTTATAAGCACCACATAGAACACTTACAGTGGTAAATAAATGGAAAACATTTATTGTATATTTATTACATTGTATAGCTTTTATACAATACAATAGTTCACTTTATTTATTATGTATTTATCCATCCTTTTAGTTTAAAATTATCCAAACAACATATAAACCAAGACAAGGCTACATCGAAACTAAACACCCAAGTTAAAAAAAATAGAAAAACTAATGACAAAACAGAAACAGACAACAAAAATAATAAAAATAATAGTAAACAAGCCCCAACACAGTGGGTTTTTTTCTTCATATAAATACCTTCACTTTAACCAGAGGGTTTAAAAAAGCAATGTTTACTTACCATATCTGCTTCTGCCGTGGCCTTGTGGACGACAAACTGATCGAGGGTTCCCCGTAATTTCACGTCCTTTATGTTTTTTATGTGGCTACTACTAGACGCATGTTGCTTGAGGTCAGTGAGTCCACCATGCCCTTTGGAAAAACTGCGCCGGTACATGGTGCAGTGCGCTTTATAGGTGTTATCGCGCAGTTTTTACAGCCAGGAATTTTCCTTTTCCCATTCCTCCCTGTATTTTTGAAGCCTTTTTTCTTCTTTCTCGGAGGGGTACTGTCGTCCGAGACTTGTACAGCAGTGTCGGCGTTAGTTTCCTGGTTGGCCGTGCTGTTTGCTGTCGTCTGTTTTCTTCCGGTATCTTCTCCCCAAGCGACCGTTCCTCGACCAATGAAATAAGCGGTAATCTGTATCGTCATATTCGTGTGTAAGCATGCGGTCAGTTCATTGGTCACAGAGCAGGCGAAGGGCTGGCTTTCAAACAAAGCGTTAATTCCGGTAATAGACTACAGACTAATTTTGATCCATACTATATTACGGGACAAAGTGCGTCCCTTTTGAGTTCAATACGGGACGTGCACTTGTGTTTCTAAATACGGGACGATTCCGTTTTTCAAGGGACGGTTGGCAACCCTACCTCCACCCCATGGCTACGTCTAGAAATTCTGCTCATGGAGACCATAAAAAGAACCAGTGACAAAGGGCAGCCCCGGCAGAGTCCTACCCTCACCAGGAACAAGTCCAACTTATTGACAGCAATGTGGAACAGACTTACACTCTCTTTATACAGGGGCTATCCACCCATAGTCTTTGAGTGCCCCATAGGGTGCCCCTTTTCCAGATCCACAAAACACATTTGGATTGATTAGCCAAACTTTTATGCCACATTAAGCACCCTAGCAAGGATAAAGACTTGGTCAATGGATCCACGTCTACAACGAAAACCACATTGCTCCTCTTCAATCCAAGATTCAACTAGTGATGGGACACCCTTCTGCAGTACCTCCAAGTAGATCTTTCCATGAAGGAAGGAAAGTGTGATTGCCCCTATATTTGGAACGCAACCTCTAGTTCCCCTATTTTGAAAATGGGAACCACCTGGGGTAGTGATTAGGCACTTCACAGGTACCACCCCTAATATACCACCCCTAATATACCACCCGTAATATACCACCCATAATGTCCACACAATGTTGCAGAGATGTGTCAACCAAAACCTGGGACGTAAATTTGGGGGGGGGGACGGGTGGGACATGTCCCCCCCACTTTTTCAAAAGGCAGTTTTGGTCCCCTGCACTTTTTTCCGTCCAAAAACAATGTTACGCGCCATTAAATGGATTTAGTTGAGCACTAGGACCGAAACGGAAACCGGTTTCCTATTAGACCCGCCCAAAAGCTAATCTATTGGCTCTGCTGATACTTGCTAACGTATTATTGGCTGTTGCTGCTGTCACTCAAGTTGTAAACAGTCAGAACGTGCTCACGTTGTTTTGCTAGTTTGGAGCCGCTAGGGAACACCGGTACTGAGTCACATAGTCAACTAGACGCTGTGTAATATCAGAGCTCAACTCAGCTTCCATTACATAACATTTGAATAAGTGTTCATTTGTGAGTCTTTGGTAGTTAGGCACAGCCAGGAGGCAGCATGTCAAGAAAACGAAAAGTGGATATAAGAGACTTCTTTCAAAGTCAAAACATAAGTTGGAACATGTGACACCCCTGCATTAAGCTCACTCACCTCCTCCTTCACAAACATACTCAAAACTAACTTTTACAAACTCATCTCCTCCACATAACTGACTCCTCAGACACAATTTATTCGTATTATTATAATTATTGTTTTATTATTATTACTATTATCATCATAATTATTATTACTAGTAGTAGTAGTAGTAGAAGTGTAACTTCAAAACTTTTATCATTTAACTTTATTGTAAACTTATCTATTGCAATGTATATGTTCACATTAAAAAGCTCTGAAAAATGAACAGTATCATCGTCAACAGATTTTTTAAGCTTAATGTCAAAGATGTACACTTTTCATTAGATTTATCTTATTTTTTCCATTTTTTTTGTGTGTTGAAATGCAACAACTGTTTAAACACTTTTAAGGGAAAAACATATTTAATATGTTTTTATACACTCAAATGTTAGGGTGATGATCATGTGTAAAACATTAGTTCAGCATGTCCTCTAACACAGCAAATGAACAAACGGCCAGATCTCAGGAGGGACCGTTTATGTATAAATAATTTTTATACTTTTGACTAGGCCTGGGAAAGTAACAAATTTTGCTGGACGATATTTTGTCCAACAAATTGTTGATGATAAGCGATATCATTGTCAACATTATCTAGACCAAAATAACCACTAATATAATGTTAATATATCATAATAATGCAAGTACACCCTTTAAAATGCAACAAATAAACCTTCATTTAACATTGAAATGTCCAGAACCAGAACTTCTAAATGAATAAAAATAACAAACAAAAATTAAATACAAAAGGAATCTCACTCCCTGTTAGAAAATGTTGCACCAAAAACAATAAAAAAAGACCCAAAACAATAAATACAATGGCCTATCCATTGTCAACAGCCAAAACTGCACTTCAATAATGATAATAAATAAAAATAATAATAGAGTTGTACATTTTTTAACTTTGATATATATATATATGTATATATATATATATATATATATATATATATATATATATATATATATATATATATATATATACATATATTGAGGATGGAAAATTATTGAGATGGGCATGTGACGTGTCAAGGGGTCTTTACATAACACCCCCCACCCCAAATCCGCACAAGCCTGCTGTGTCCCCCCCACTTCTGAAATCAAAATTTCGTCCCTGACCAAAACAGTCCAATGTCCACGGCCTTGAATGAATTAGGATGAACCTTGTCAACTCCCCGGAGCTCTGCCGCAGCAACTTCTGCTCCACAGATTTGTTGATCCACCCCTGCCGGCTTTGATCCCTCACTGGAATATGTGTTCTGGGAATCAGGAGCTCATCAAAGTACAAAATAACAGAGTTTATTTTTGTAAGATACCAAGTTTATTTTATTTTATTTTTTTTATTTTTTTTGTGAGTTCTTGAGATTTCTTTTAGGTCCTTCATGGCTGAGAGAAGAAAGCTGCCAAGAAGTAAAGGGGAACATTTCTCAGGATCTGGCAATAGAAACTTCTGATCTCACGTTATTGTTTACTTCAGTGGCCCGTGTGGAACTCCATATATACAAAACTTCAATAATATCCCAACCCTCAGACCATCCTTGTTTAGTAATTTCTGTTTATCAGCAACAAAACCCTTCAAACCCTGTCTGGAAAAATATGTGGGGTTAACTGCTTATATAATTACAATTACTTGATAGTTTAGATGTTTTGAACAACCTCGTAAATGAATTTCAACATAACCTTTTAGGCATTTTGTTGCAAAATGTCTGTATTCAGAAATACACAACCTGCTCCCTACAACGGCTGGACTGGTATTAATGTAAATGTGAAAAAACAGGCTTGTTCCAACGATGTTGAGAATAATCTAAATCATGGCACCATTTCAGCAGCCCTCCAGGCTCATCCTTGTGATATACCAGCTAAAACTTGTGGTGTGTGCATTAGGTCATCAATATCCAATTAGCTTAACTGGTAGAGTGGAAGGTTATCACCGCATTGATGACCTTTATTTGTCATTGTGTGTCTTATTGTAGCTTAATGTGAAATGACATTAAATCAATGCTTAGATGGGATACAGATGTCTTCTAAACTGTCAGGGTCGCCACCTCCCGGTGCCCTACTGCCACTCGACCCTAACTCTCAGACTCCTATTCCCAGCATGCCTTATCACCGGGAATCCTGTTTTGTCATGACGCCAACGTTGTAAACGTTACAAACTCCAAACTCAAACCTACGACTTCCAGTAAGTCATTTTCAATTCCTTTCAATTAAATTCAATTCAATTCAATTCAAGTTTATTTATGCAGCGCCAAATCACGACAAGAGTTGCCTCAAGGCCTCGTCTCGTCTCGTCTCGTCTTCCTCCGCTTATCCGGGTCCGGGTCGCGGGGGCAGCATCCCAACTAGGGAGCTCCAGGCCGTCCTCTCCCCGGCCTTGTCCACCAGCTCCTCCGGCAGGACCCCAAGGCGTTCCTGGACCAGATTGGAGATGTAACCTCTCCAACGTGTCCTGGGTCGACCCGGGGGCCTTCTGCCGGCAGGACATGCCCGAAACACCTCCCCGGGGAGGCGTCCAGGAGGCATCCTGACCAGATGCCCAAACCACCTCAACTGGCTCCTTTCGATCCGGAGGAGCAGCGGTTCTACTCCGAGTCCCTCCCGAATGTCCGAGCTCCTCACCCTATCTCTAAGGCTGAGCCCGGCCACCCTACGGAGGAAACTCAAGGCGCTTGAGTAAACATTCCAATACAGTTCAGTTCAGTAAAAAGTTTAGAAGAAGAAGAAGAAAATATCATTTCTATAGCACTTCTCAAGATAAAAATCACGAGGCGCTTCACAAAAACAAAAACACAAAATATAAAAATTGTAAAAATAGAAAATAAGCATTTAGAAAATGTTTAAAAATATGTTTTAAATGAACAAAAATAAGCAATTGCGATTTAAAAGAAAAAATGTTAAGAAAGAGAGAGAGTAAATAGGAAAGAGGGAAATCAGTGGATCCTGAGGAAGGTGGAATAGGTGGGGAGAGCAGAATGAAGAGAGAGTGGTGAAGAAGGTCATCCAAAAGCCAGCTTGAACAAGTGAGTCTTCAGCTGCTTTTTGAAGGAGACCACTGAGTCCACCGATCTCAGGCTCAGGGGGAGAGAGTTCCAGAGTCTGGGGGCTACAGCAGCAAATGATCTGTCACCTTTGGTCTTTAGCCTGGTGCTGCACAACCAGTAGGCTTTGATCACTGGACCTCAGGGACCTGCTGGGGGTGTAGGGACTAAGAAGATCACCAATGTAAGATGTTGCTTGTCCATGTAAGGCCCTATAGACCAGAACCAGGATCTTGAAATGAACCCTGAAGTTGACTGGCAGCCAGTGAAGCTGGAGGAGAAGCGGGGTGATGTGGGTGTATTTGGAGGACTTGGCCAGAAGCCGAGCACAGGCATTCTGAACCACCTGCAGACGGTTCAGGGAGGTTCTGCTCAGACACGTGAAAAGAGAGTTACAGTAGTCTAAGCGTGAGGAGATGAAGGTGTGGAGAACTGTCTCAAGTTCAGAGCGAGACAGAATGGGACTCAGCTTAGCAATGTTCCTGAGATGGAAGAAGGAAGAGCGAACAAGAGAACTGACATGAGAATCCAGGGTGAGAGCTGGGTCAAAGGTCAGGCCAAGATTCCTGACGGAAGGTTTGGTGTGGGAAGCAAGCTGACCAAGAGAGTCTCTGGCTTTGGGAACCAGCTTGTCTGGGGCACAGATGAGGATCTCAGTCTTATCTTCATTCAGCTGTAGAAAGCTCCCAGCCATCCAGGTTTTGATAGAGTCTAAGCAGGTGTGTAACAGCTGCAGCTTAGACATCTCATGGGGCTTAAAGGAGATGTACAGTTGGATGTCATCTGCATTAAGATGGTAGGAGATTCATTTGAAGGAGCTCAGGATGTGCTGACGAGGGAGCAGATAGAGGAGGAAGAGCAGAGGCCCCAGCACAGAACCTTGTGGGACACCATGGGTAAGAGAGGTGGTGGAGGACCTAAACTTGGAGACGGCCACAGAAAGGGAGAGCTCAGAGAGATAAGAGGAGAACCACTCCAGAGCATATCCTGATAGGCATACCCAGTCTCTCAGCCTCTCCAGTAGCAGGTGATGGTCAACAGTGTCAAAGGCTGCAGTCAGGTCCAGCAGGACCAGAACAGAACAGTCCCCTGCATCACTGTGAGTCAGAAGGTCATTAGAGACCCTAAGAAGAGCTGTTTCAGTAGAATGAGCTCTACGAAAACCTGACTGGAAGCAATCATAGATGTTATGTTCATCAAGAGCAGCTGTGAGTTGTTTAGCCACCAGTGTTGGGAGTAACGCGGTACAAAAGTAATTAATTACTGTAATGCATTGCTTTTTGCTGTAATGTGGTAATGTAAGGCATTACAGGGAAAGAAAATGGTAATATTTACTCGATACAATTGTCAGTAACGCGGTAATTACAATGCATTTTAAACCCAGAATCAAGCTGCGTTTCTTAAAAATTCAAACTGCGGGAAACCTGAAAAAAGTTCCAGTATCTACATATATGACGTCATTTATGGACTCAGCTTTGCAGGCAGAGAGGATGCAGCGGTAACGGCTCAACTACTCCAGCTGCATCCTGCGCGCGGCCGCTGTAACATTCACAAAATCGCTCCACTAAAACAAAATAATTCACCTGCGATCGTTCATATCAGCGCATGTTCTCTGGTATTCTGTACTTTTCTGACGTGCTTTGCCTCAGCTGAGTTAATCTGGGCTCCGGTGATTTCAACTCATTGCTGCTGGAGCGCCGCACATGTGAAGATCCCTTTGGCTGATTAGTTAGAAAGTAGGAAATCTAGGAAATGGGTTTTCTGGAAGACGGAGAAAACATGCAGCATGCAGGAAGGTTAGAGAGAGAAAGGGCAGGAAATTATTCAAATAAAATCAAGAAAACAAAACAAAGTGCTTGAAAAGAAAAAATGTAGGTAGATTTATCCCCAATACTCATTTTTACCATTGAAAAGCAATAATATATAAGCATTTAATATTTATACATGTGATAGAATCAGATCACACCAGAAGTCAGTCCCACATCCAGGGCCGTATCAAGGCATTTGGGGACCAAGGCAAATAGGCTTGGAGCCCCCACCACCTCACTCGCCGCTCAGTTAATCTAAGATGGCAGCGTGCTGAGAGTACAGTTTGTTGTTGCATTTATTACATAAACAATCCTTCTAAAGAACTGTTTTTAACAGCAATCCTAGCTCAGACACCACATCACCTTCCACCGGATGTGTCATGAGTTCGCCAGGCATCAGACTACCAAACTCATACTGAAGTTGCTTTCTTGAAAGTAACTTAGAGTAATGCAAAAGTAGTGTAATGCCTTACATTTTAAAATCAGTAATATTGTAATGTAATGAATTACTTTAAAATGAGGGTACCAAGTAATAAATAATGCATTACAGTTTTGAAGTAACTTGCCCAACACTGTTAGCCACAACCTTTTCCAAGATCTTGGAGATGAACGGAAGTTTAGAGATGGGTCGGAAGCTGCTATGGAGAGAGGGGTCGAGACTCGGTTTTTTAAGAAGCGGGTGGATTACAGCGTTCTTAAAGTAAGCAGGGACCTGACCAGAAACCAGAGAAGCATTAATTATAGAGAGCACGCTGGGACCGATGGACTGAAAAGCACTTTTAAACAAAGATGAGGGTAAGATGTGGAGGGGGCATGCAGAGGTCTTCATAGAGTTAACTAGTTTGGTTAACTCAGGCAAAGAAACAGGAGCAAAGCTATCTAGGATGATGGGCCTGGTTGGAGTCGGGAGAGGCAGCGATAAGGCTGAAGGAGAGATGCTAGATCTAACCTTATTGACTTTGAGCACAAAGAAAGACAGAAAGTTCTCACAGTCTGCAACAGATTGGATGGAGGCTGTAGGAGAGGCAGGAGAGACGATGCTGCTGATGGTGTTAAACAGCACCTTAGGGTTCCCTTTGCTCTGGGACACCAGGTTGGAAAAATAGGAAACCCTAGCATCTCTGACTGCAGAGTTAAAGGATGTCAGAAGATCCTTTAGGTGCAGCAGATGGACATGGAGATGGGTTTTCTTCCACAAACGCTCAATTTTTCTGCATTGGCGCTTCAGGCTGCGAAGGCTGTCAGTAAACCAGGGAGTAGGGTTCACTGCAGGAACTGATCTGGCTCTGACAGGACAGATGTTGTCCAGAATGGAGAGGCAGTGCTCATTGAACTAAGAAGTTAAGGAATCTGGGTCATTATCAGAAGAACAGGGTGGATCAAAAGCAGCAGAAAAATTGCTAGCTGTGCTCTCATTAAGAAAATGAGAACTAACCATATGGCGAGCAGGAGGTGGGGACGCAGAAACTGACAAGTTAAAGAAAATGCAATGGTGATCTGAAATATAAACGTCCTCAGTACAAACACTGTCAGCATTCAGACTCAGGGTAAAAACAAGGTCTAGACTCTAGAGTGTGCCCCCTGGTGTGTGTGGGGCCAGAAACATGCTGGGTAAAGCTGAAGGAATCCATAAGGCTGGAGAAATTCATGGCAAAGTGATCAAAGGGATCATCAACGTGGATGTTAAAATCACCAACAATCACCAGTCTGAACAGCTTCACAGTGGAGGATAGAAAGTCACGGGTCCTTACGCCTGACTTTAATCAGCTGCAGTTCAAAGGAAGCAAAGTGACCAGAGGTTGTAGAGCTACAGGGAAAATGGTCTCTGAAAACAACAGCTAGGCCTCCACCACAACCAGAACCCCGGGGCTGGCTAAGAAAGGAATAACCACTCGGGCAGAGTTCAATCAGAGCAGAATAATCAGATGTTTGCTGCCAAACTTCAGTCAGAAACAGAAAATCCAGGTTTTTAGACAGAATTAGATCATTGAGCAGGAAGGTCTTATTGTTAACAGAGCGGTATTTAATAGAGCCATGCTGAGTGAGGTGGAGGAATCAGAAAGTACAGAAACAGCTGGAGTTAGTGGATGTAAATTAGCAGGGTTAGATCCACGGTGTTTATAAAAACCATTTATGGAGGGAACAGGAGGAGAAACCACTGAGGAATGAGGATAAACCAACCTTAAAAAACTTTGACGGAGAAACCGCGCTGCAACGCGGCCTGGCGGGAATGCGGAAGTGGCGCTCAGGTCACCAAACAAAGGACAAGAAGCTAGAAGATTGCGTTGATGTTTACCAGATAAACCCTGCTTTAAGAGAAGTCTTATTCTCACCTGGATTCCTGCTCGTTTACCTCTTTTCCTCCGACGTTTTCCCAGGACCGGACAAACATCGGTAGAGGTGCGCAGCTCTGGATCGTTGATTGCTTCCGGGCCAGTGCGCCGCTCAGGTAAACAAACAGGATGGTAAATCCTCGGTGCATCTTGGGCGATCGAGAACGAACGGAAGGACAAAAGAGTCTGGCGATCATAGGAGATGGTAGCGGGGACACTACTGAAGAAGATCGCAGACAGGAGCAAGGTGGAAAAGAGGAGGTTAGTGGAGAAAAGTTTGAAAAAGTGGCTGGTGACCGCGGCGAAGCCATGCACAGGCGTCATCTTGCCGACCGGACATGAGAAACTCGGCAAATTGCATCGAGTCCCTGACTAGTTTCCGTAACTCGTTTAACTGCAAGGTCCGCGCCTCCGTTCCTAGATCAAACCGCGTGTCTGTTGGACCCAGCATCAGTCACTCCGCGTTTGGGTCATACTCCACACCACAACCGAACTTCTGCTAGCCTAGCTCAGTCCTGCTAACCATCACATAAATGATGGAACACTTGAATAATAGACATCTGCTAAAAACAGTTTTTGTGTTTAGTTTTTGAGGTGATATTATTTGTTGAAATTATATGAGTCAGAATCAGAAAAATATCAGAAACTTCAACATTTTTTTGTTTCAGACCTTTTCTTTACATAGTTTTTAGATACACTCAACGGACAGAAAGGTGTTTGGACACGCCTTCTTGAATTCATGTTACAGCAGGTGCAATAAGTCAAGTCTCACAGGCTTTATTTGCAAGCCTTTGTGAAATGGTTTGTAATGACGGGTATAAGATTTCAGGAAGATTAATTGGATGATGGTTTGTGAAGACCAAATTACATCCTGGAGCAGAGTCAGTGTGTACTAAGGTTCTAAGGTGCTAAAGCTGAAAATCCTTGACTGGGATTAAATGAAATGAAAACGGTGTGACAGAAGGGGCAGCTGCGAGAAACCACACGTCTGAACTGGACTGTAGAACTGTGGGAAATATTATGCCAGGTTACAACCCGCTTCTCCGTTTTTTAGAACATTACCCACCTTCCAGCATCTGTGAAGACTGGTGGAGGAGGGTTAATTGTTTGGAGCAGTTCTTGTGTTTGGCAACACGTTATAATGAGTAATCTCAATGCTAATCAAGACATTTTTGTACATGGGGTGATGCATTTGGTGAGGTAGAACTTAACTGGCCCTCGTGGAGCCCTGACTCCAACACCTTTGGGACGAACAGGTTCAAATTCTTACAGAAACGCTCCAAAATATTGTGGAAAACAATATTTTTACCTTTATGAATTAGAACCAGCAAAAATAAAACAGAATCAGCAATTTTTTCTTTCTTTCTTTCTTTCTTTCTTTCTTTCTTTCTTTCTTTCTTTCTTTCTTTCTTTCTTTCTTCCCCCAGGTAACTGTGTAGGTAGAGGACAGGGTCGATAGTTTCCATGGTATCTGCACACAAATGTTACATGATTGTAATGTTTAACCCCAGAGCTTTACTCCGCTACAACACTTAGAGATAAACCAGCTCGTTTTCGGTTTTTCTGAGACTGCATTCTCATGTCCCTGATGAAATTATCAAGGTGCAGGTTTAAGCTGTGGTGGTGTTTGTTTGTTAGCTTTTGGCTTTTATTGGTCCATACCTGTCTCTGATATGAAGCTTATATAACTTAGAAATTTGAAATGCTTTACAGTTTTTCTCAATTGCTATAACACTAAAATCCATTGACTGAAGAAAGTTCTCAGTTGCTTGAACTCATTAAGCTAACTGTTGAGCCTGTTGTCAAAACCTTAAACCATTTCACACGGTTTACAAAAACTCTAAACACATTCTCATACATAAAACACATTCTGCACTCTAATGTACATGTCGTCCATAACGGTAAACACAAGTGGAACACATTTGACAATGGATAGAAGACATCATGTGAGAGGGTGAGGGGTGAGGACCGGGGGGGGGGGCAAGAAAGAGAGAGAGGAGGACGAAGAGGAAGAGCATGACAGAGAGGGGAAATATCCAATGAAATGTGAGCAACAACCATTGGCCATGTTGTTGTCCATGGGCTGACAATGAGGGAAGCAGGACTGAGTGCAACCCAATTTGAGCCTCAGGAGGGAAAATATTGCATGTGATGTCGATGAAATGGTGTGGCCTGACCCAGCCCACAGACAAGAAGAGCCCTATTGATAACATGTTTAGTCCTTTGATGTTTTTCATTTTATGTATTGTTTTTCTCATTGAACACTGTAGCACAATGGACTGCAGGCTGTATATGGTACAATAAACAAATTGCATGGCCCTGAACATTGTGCTTTCTATTTTTTGGTGTATTGTTTACTGACCGCTTGATGGTGTATGTAATTTTGAGTAATTTATTTATGATTTGAGAGTAGTGTTTGATTTTGAGCACAGCTAAAACTGTTTTGAGGCGAAAGTTTTATTTTGCAAGAGAAATAAGAGGTTTTGTAAATCGTGGTTGAAGCTGAGGTTTTGTGTTTAATGTTTTGAGAAAAGGGAGCAAGGTTTCAGGAATTGTGCTGTTTTGCAATTGAGAAAGACTGTAACATCTTTGGGTGGATTTTCACAAATGGATGCATATACTTTTCTCCCATCTAGTAAGATAAGATAAGATAAGATAAGATAAGATAAGATAAGATAAGATAAGAGAAGATAAGATAAGATAAGATAAGAGAAGAGAAGAGAAGAGAAGAGAAGAGAAGATAACATGAGGTAACATGAGGAGAGGAGAGGAGAGGAGAGGAGAGGAGAGGAGAGGAGAGGAGAGGAGAGGAGAGGAGAGGAGGTAAGGTAAGGTAAGGTAGCTGTACCTCAACCACCGTGAAAAACATTAAGAAGCTTTACGTAACATAAAAAGTAAGAAACATAAGAACAAACTCTGTTCAATACAGGCAACACCTTTAAAACTAGAAATCCTTCCAGCAGCATAAAGCTGCTGTTTTGAGTGGACTAATTGATCGTAGCACAAACAAATGTTTATATTTGTTCCTTCTGCACAATGGCACTCTAAAGCGACTGCCGGATGGGAGGTGTTGGTACTCTCCGTGCAAAACGTGAGAGGGGTCTGTGGTTATCGCCCTTGCCAGTCTGATGGTTTGTGAAGACCAACCACTGAAAAAGCAACTCTCCACAGATTGACCCACTAATTTGGAGCAGATGTTAAAAAGTCTTTGTATTCTTGACTTGCACTGGACATTAAGGCTACGCAGCCAACCCAGACCTCCATCCTGCAGGATGCTCAGTAGGGTAGCACTAAAAATCTCTGGAGAATATTGATGTTAACGCCAAAGGACCTGTGTCTCCTTCAGAGGGCTTTTTATGGATGTAGTCCACATGGGGAGACCATGGCAGTGCAGAGTCCACATGTATAACCACGTACTTGAAGGATAAGTATTGTTTTGTGTGTGTGTGTGTGTGTGTGGGGGGGGGGGGGGGTATTATAGGGGCAAGTGTGTGATGTGTAGTCCCAAACATGACCTCTTTTGTTTTTTGTTGAGTTTGGTGTGAGCTCATGCCGTTCACACCATCGCAATACCTTCATCACATTGGCAAAGATGTTTTCTGATGCTTTCCCCTCTGTCAGTAGCCCCACCAGAGCTGTATCATCAGAGTATTTAATGAGGTAGTGGCCAGGTGCACGGGTGGTACAGTCATCTGTGTAGATAGAGAACAGCAACGATGAACTCACACATCCTTAGGGGACCCCACTGCTGGTTGTGACTAGTGGGGAGCATCTACTATTCACCTTTACCAACTGGTAGTTGATTTAAAGATGTGGTTCACTTCTTCATACATCCCAATACCTTTACAATGGTCTCTAGTAGGAATGAGTGCCTTGTAAGTTGTACTCTGGGGAAAAAACATTGATAAATATGTTTCAGAAAAAAGAAGTGAGCCACATCTCCACCCAACTGGGAGGAGACCCAAGGGAAGACCCAAGACACGCTGGAGGGACTGTCTCTCGGCTGGCCAGGGAACACCTTAGGATTCCCCGGAGAAGCTGGCCCAAGTCGCTGGGAGAGTGAAGTCTGGACCTCTCTGCTTAGGCTGCTGCCCCCGCGACCCGACCCCGGAAAAGTGGATGATGCTTTTAGTCTGATGTTTGTTGCACTATATGAACAAAAATATCCTAAGTTCAAATAAAAAGTAAAAATTGGTATTAATTATTAACGTACTAATTTACTATTATGAATGTTGCCTGGTTAGTTGTTCCAAAGAGGAATAAAATGCTTATTTATTGATTTATTATTTGCTATTTGATGAAGATCACTATAACACTACATGCACGTATATTTTACTCACCGTTGGAAACTTGAGGTTGATCGGACTGAGATGCAGGGCTCTCACCGCAGCTCCTTTAGGCTGTGTTTACCTCTGCTCTCTCTGCAGCAGTCAGTGTTAGCGCTGATCAGCCTGATACCACGAGTGATTACAACCATCTTTTTCCTGTAATTAACAATTACTGAAGCTCTTCCCTAAGATGCTGAGGGGGCTGACGAAGTGGTTTAAAGTTGACGTCAAAGGCAAAATGCAAATGTGAATCTCCCAGTTTAATGTAAAAAGCTCTGAACTGAGAGCTTAGCCGCAAAATTTTGTCCACATGCTCTAACCCATTCTTGTCGGTGCTGGAAGGATTGCGTGGTCTCACTGATGGGCTGGACAACCAGCTCCCTCAGCTTTGAAGTTGATAAACCTTTTAAAACCATGACGAATGTGCTCCTGCAATTTTGCCAGAGGAAAGGCAAAGAAATGAAATAGGTTGCAGGCACAAGGAGAGGAAAAAAACCTCCAATCACCTCAAACTCTGCATCACACAGCCGAGTTAACACTGAAGTGATTATTGTACAACTTTAAGCTCTCGTTTCCTTCCTCCTCCAGAACAATTTCCCAGATTTTAAAAGGCGTCATCCAGGCCCGGTGCAGCTCACAATAATGTCACAGCATGGACGCTGAAGTGGAACAAAGAGCAGCCGGCAGCTTTGCAGAACAACCTCCATGTCAGAAGCGGACATGACTGCATGGCGGTGTTAGGCAGCAAGGGTGAGACATCCACTCGGTTTCCATAGTGATGTGGTTGAATAGAGGAGATTAGCAGGGGCAGTGTGCTGAGGAAGGATCGCAGGCTTCTGTCAAAGCCTCCATTTATAAATACTTCCATGTCGTGGCTCCTTCCCTTTTGAATATGCTGAAGATGAACCTTTGGCTTCTCTTTGCTCCTAACCCTCTCCCTCTCACAGGCCTGGTTTGATTTTCCCTGAAACTGGACTCCTTTTGGCTTTTTGAAATTTCTCAGGTACGAATTATCTGATTAACTCATATGGAGAGTAGCAACTCCAGGAAGACACTCACAGGAACAAAACAACAAAACGTTCACAAAAACACCATAAAAGGATCCGATTTCAGCTAATAAACTCAGTCTCATTCACACTGTGGCTGTTTTTAAGGAACTTATGAAATTTTTAAAGGTTGAATATGGATCAATTAAACAAAAAGCTATAGTTTTTAAAAGTAATACCTCCACAGGACATTTAGACGTGTGTAGAATGACGGTGCAGTGTTTCCTTTAAAAGCTATATTATAATCAAACATTTGTTTTGACGGATTCGACACGGGGTTCATGTTTACGTCTAATCGAGGGCGCCATTGTGGGTTGCCAAACAGTCCACTTGGCACAGCGAAACTGACACAGTGGAAAATGGCAGACTTGGCGAGTCAAGCAGCGTCTTCTGATCCCAGAAGATGTTGTTATCTTTCTCAGAAAAGGAGCAACCATAAAAGACCTAAACCCAGAGTGAGTTTGGGTGAAGCCTACAACAGATGGACCCAAAGAAAACACTTCAGTAAACCTGATATCCCGACAGCTGGAAACCTTGTTTTATACAAACTCCACACACCAGATGTCGCTTGGTGTTGGTGTTCCATGTTTAACCTTAAATGTTTAACAGCTTTTCCTTTAAATCAGCAGCATACATGAAACTAAAAACGCTCCAGTTTGATTAGGTTTTAAACCATTTTCAATACCCATCATGAAAACCGTTTTCTGCGTAATTTGAGGCCAGTTCTTCAGAGAAAATAAACGTTTCAGCCAAAGATGATTTAAAATCATTCACATGGATGATTTGTAATTTATTTACATTGAAGTTGCCCTAATTGTGCAATTAACGGCACTGTAATGAGACTAGGCAGCTCCCTCATGGAGATGAAAAGGCAGCAGAATAAATCATTCTGATTACTTGACCTGGGTTTATGATGTCGCTGATGGAGAACACAAACTTTTCTAACTTTTGTCTTGAGTTCAAATTAGCTAGCTAATTTTAGAACGCTAGTTTTTCTTGCAGGTGGGTAGCCATTGAGATCACACCAGACTCTTGAATGAATGTTCATCTTGTATTACTGAGTTCTGAACTTTATCTCCATCTGCTGCAGATAAATGACAGCATTTAATCTGTAAAAGTTGTCTGTGCAGTTTCACGTGACGTCGCACAATTTGTAAGCGATTACGTTGTGAACACTCTCACCTTCTACCACTTAAAAGCAACCCAGGTTACAAAACTTTGTGGCTCTTAAAAGATAAATGTTAGTATCAGTTATATTAAATTGGTGTAAAAAACCTTCTTAATGTCTTCATTTTTATAAAATTTGTAAAAATAGTTTAACTCGTAGGTCGCCATTCTTGTTAGCATCGCAATGCACTCTGGGTAGTGACATCATATGGTTGTACCTCGGTTGCACCGGCCGGCTTTGGGACCCTGTAGTGACTGTTCAGCCTTTTCGATTTGAAGCAGAGTGAAACGTTAATGAGGACATCACTGACCATGTTTCACAAAACGAGCATCAAAATGAAGAGCAAGAAGGGCGGGATGCGGCGAGAGCAGGACAAAACCGGTGGTGCGTGCACGGCAAAAGCGTCTCCATGGTAACCGAGAGGGAGAGTGTTTATTGTCAAGAGCTCACATGTTTGTCAGCAGAAGTTAATGGTAAACTATTTTGTGATCAAACTTATTCAATCATGAATGATTTTGGAGAATTTTAGCATCCACTGCTGTCGTGTGCTTCATAGATGATTAGGGTATTCAGTGAAACGACTTTAATCATTTTTGCAGATATTATATATTTGGGGAACACTGTATTGCTGCACTTACTGCTTGTTTTATTGATGGTAGAGGTGAATATTCAGCTTCATCCGTGACGAGTGGCGTGTCCAATGGTTCGCCCAACGTGACAGAAGCGGCAGCTGCAGGAGCGGGTTGTCGGCTCAGGAGAGCGTCCAGCGTCTCTTGTCTCTCCGAGGGCGTTTAGGCTCCTTGTGTGGGGAACTGGTCAGTAAAGCATTTAGTTTCCACCTTCTCTTATACCCAGCTGCTCTGGTGATCTCTTTAAGTAGTCGTGGTCGACTATAAGCCTCAAACGCATCAGGAGAAAAATGTTGGGAACACAGCCGCGGATCTTTGGGAAGTTGTGTCCGTCCATAAGCATCTTCCCACTGCTTTTACACAGTGGGAAAGCTGTGTAAACTCACATCACTCCCCTTGTTGCCCTCTGACTGGAAATTACATCCAAAAGCAGCACAATGCAGCCTTTTACCTAATTATTAATACGGTGAGCGCGTAAACAAACACTAGCGTCAACAGCTATTCTTCCAAGCACATCGCCCCCAGAGTGCATTGCGTGCGGAAAAAATGGCATCCTACGAATGTCAAAAAATGTGCTAAACATTACAGATTTATAAATAAACAGCTATATTTTGTGTGTTTCTGACAACATATTTTGGTACAACAGAAAATGTGTGGCTTATTAGGGCATGCACGTCCTCATAGCTGGAGTTCCTTTTAAGAGTTGCAGTGTGGTGAAGGCAGGCTGCGGTGGCCCTCTTTGAACTGGATCCACTCTGGAAGTTCATCAGTAATAATTATGTTCTACAAATGTCACCCAGAGGTTTGTGAGATATTTCACTAACAGACACTTTTTAAATCCCAGATGTGTGACCTAATGACCAATTCTGAAAAACAAAGATCCCATATATTCAGCTAAGATTCATTATGTCTTTTGCCTTTCAGAGGAAGGCAATAATGAAAAGATCATTTTCCAAGTCAATGGGAAAACTCTTGACTGCATTTTCGTGCCTGATTCTATTGCATCAACACATGAAATACTGAAACAACTATGACGCTTTATTACAAAGAAAATGTTTGTTGAGGATAGGTTTGCTTTTCACGAGAAGAGAAAGTTGAATCCCTACATGTATGCAATTACTTTCTAGAGCTGGAGGCCTCATGTTCTAACATGGTGAAGGAATAAAGAGATACTGAGACATATGTCTAAGAAGTCCAGGAGAGAAAATAATTTTGGGAAAGAAAAACAGAAATCTGCGCAAACAGCAACCGTAATCAAGAGGTAAAGAATGAACCCGATCAGTGATCAGTACAGAGAAAAACTGTGAGGGGAAATCTCTGCCTCATTGGCTTAAAAAGGAAATAAATACAGGATCCAAAGTTAATATGAGACCCAAACTGTCAGTGGTGGACTTGAGCTGAACCCTTACTGTGAACCTGGAGTCTCTGCAGTGAGGCACGGTGGTGGCAGTGTTATGATACGTGCTTGCATGGATGTGAGAGATGCATGATTTCTGCAAATGTAACTCATCCAAGGCTGAACATGTTCACAGAAAACTGTATGAGCCAGAAAAAGAGGAATGTTTGCGCTGTTAAATAAAAGTCGTAACATCTTTTTATATTTGATTTTTATTTCAAAAACAAACTGTTCTTCTTGAATCTCTGCATGGAGGACAATGGCTTCCCTGCACCATAATCATTTAGTCAGTTTGTTGTCCTTCCATCCATCCATCCATTGTCAACACCCGCTTGCCCACGCGGGGTTGTGGGGGGCTGGTGCCCATATCCAGCAATCACTGGGCAAGTAGGCGGGGTACACCCTGGACAGGTTGCCAGTCCATCGCAGGGCAACACAGAGACACACAGGACAAACAACCAAGCACACACACACCTAAGGACAATTTAGAGAAACAGTTAACCTGACGGTCATGTTTTTGGACTGTGGGAGGAAGCAGGAGTACCCGGAGGGACGCACGCATGCACAGGGAGAACATGCAAACTCCATGCAGAGAGATCCCAGGTTGGGATTTGAACCCAGGACCTTCTTGCTGCAAGGTAACAGCACTAGCAGCAGTGCCACTGTCCAGCTGACTGTGTTGCCCTTATTGTACTTATTTAATATTGTATTTGATTTTAGCATTTTTTGTAACATAGCTTTTATGTACCTTCACATTTGCTCTTGTAGCTAATGAGGTCCCAATAGTTCCAGATAACTTGGAGAAAATAAACAATGGTGATGGGGTTCTTCTGTTTCCTGGAGAAATTTTAAACATTTCTTTAAAAAGGAAATACAATAAGGAAATAAAAGCACACCAGTTCTCCGGTTCAGAACAAACATAGGCCTCATTGAAAATATTTCCTCTTCAAAAGATGTTTCTACCTAAATGAAAGGAGTCTTTGTCTTGGAAATTTTCAGAACATCCAGTAATAAACAAAAGATGAACTTGTGTGGATATCCTACGCGTTTAGTTAATAAGATGCAAACATCCGAGCAGGAGTCGTGCCCTCTGTGCCGTCTTCATTTCAGTGACAGGAATGCTATTCAGCTCACTGAACCAGAACTCTGGACATTTTATCTGTGATGGAATAAAACGTGTGTTGATGATAAAAGTTGTTTCATTTCAAACATCGTATTATATTATTTTACACCTAGAAACTAAACCATTAGCTGCCTCTAGAGAACAGCAGTAACACGTATGTATGTTTATTCTGATAACATGGATGCTTGCTCATACAAGGAGCCTCTCATTCTTGCAGCCTGTGGAACTGTTTTAGATCGTTTCAGGCTAATGAGAGCCGTGGTGTGTGTGAATTATTTTGTCAGCGTTCGAGCCAGTGTGCACCGATTGATTCAGGACTCTGATTCTGTGCTCTTTCGCAGTTGTTCAAGTTGCTGCTGCAGAGTCTGGATAGAGTCCTGCTTTAGGGATCATGTGTTTCAGAGACCTCTTTTGAACTTTTGACATTTGTTTGCACATTAGCATATATTTCAGTGCAGCCCTGGCTGTGCGTTTTAACCGTCAAAGCCTAATCTTCACCATTAATGGACTTTTTGTGGAAGTTAATTAACCATTTTCAGGGATCTAAGCACAGCAATCCCAGTAGAGAGCCATGTAAGGAGGGGGAGACGAAGAGCGATTATGCTGTTGCCTAGCAACACATGTACAAAAATGGAAGCGATTTAGAGCCCCCATACCGGTTTTCATGGAGGTCAGATGTTTACTTAATCCACACCATGTGCTGGATGTCACACACAGCAGTCAGCAGATCAGCACGAGTACCTGTCTCGTCCCGATTGTCCATGCAAGACATGGTAAACCAAACCTGCACAGGAGCTGAACGTCTCCACAATCAGGACTGTCTCCATCTACGGGTTTGGGGAAACAACATCGCTTTTCGGATTAATAGCAAATGCCACATCTGAATCCACAAAGAAAAAATGTCTCATTGGAATGGAGGAATTAAATTTGATCTTTTGAAAAAGGAAAATTTAAGAAAAAACTGACAAATGATGCAGAATGATTCTCAAAGTCTAAGGATTCTTCACTTTGAATCCCTGAATATCAACGATTCTTACTTCCAAAGATCGCTCGCTAGTCGAGCAAATAATCCGGCTGAGGCTGCGTGCTACAAAAATGTCCTCTCAGCTCATTTCTCCTCTTTGTAAAGTGTGTGTGTGTGTGTGTGTGTGTGTGTGTGTGTGTGTGTGTGTGTGTGTGTGTGTGTGTGTGTGTGTGTGTGTGTGTGTGTGTGTGTGTGTGTTTGCACGCGAGCAGGAGGCCTAGAGAGAAACAGATCGAAGGAGACGCAAGGAAGGATGGAAGGAAAAGGCGAGACAGGGATGCTGATGTTCTTACTTCACAGCAATTTGGGTCACGCTAAACAAATCTGAAGGAAGCCACATCAGAGCATCTGTATGCTGCACTGATTTTACCACACAAGGAGGTGTAACGTCTCAGAGAGTTGTCATGTGAGCAGTGTATACATTGTGTTTATGCTTCATGCTGAAAATACATCAGCAGATATTCATTTAGGCAATATTTTCCCTGCAAAATAACCACATAAACACACACACACACACACACACACACACACACACACACACACACAGAGCTCACATTAAAAATGTGTCAGCAATCACAGCAAAAATGAAGATTAGACAGCAAGAGGGGAGAAGTCTGCACCTTAAGGTTTCTGACAGTGTGCCTGGTCGTTTTACAACACGTTTTTATCTTAGATTCTCCGCTGCTGTCAGAAAAAAGGATCTGAAAGCAATTTTATTCCCATTTAGGCCTAAAAGAGCCCTTTTAGGGTTAATTTTCCTTTGCTGCAACATTTAAAACAACATTTAGCATCATCGCTTATTTGCTATCAAATAAACTACTGATCCATCCTGCATCTGAGATTATTTACCCAAAACCTCCACATGTAAAATCCTACATCTGGCACCGGTCACCAGAAACGACTCGCATGCTTGCAATGAAAGTAAAACAGGATGTGTACACCATTGTACCCGTGAGGAGGAAAAACAACCCAGCGACAACATGAATAAAATATGTTAATTGCTTTTTATTTGCATGCTAATGACTAATCATCATGCTAATCAGTTCACTTTGTGGCTTCAAATGACAAATGACAGAATGCTGCTGAAAACATGCGAGTCCGCAGAGATGTTTAGAAAACTCCGGAAATACTCAGGAAATTTCTCAGATTAGCGAGCAGCTAAAAGACTGTCTCAAGGTGGGCCGTTAAAAAATATGTTTGCAGACACAGATTTCATATTTGATCATTTTTCTATCTGAAATGCCAGGATTTAGATTTTACTATTGAGCTTCATCTTTTTTAATTATAGTTTTCTCTTCTGTTATTTCTGCCGAATAATAAAACGCAGAAAATCATATTAGAAACTTGGCTTTGATCTATTTATAATTAGAGCCAAATGTAATAAATCATGATCCACGTGAGTGCACAAACCTTTAAAGTGACGAGTGGACTAGGAGGACGCTACAAACCCACACTGGGCTAGCCTCAATCTCCTTCTGAAAGCCATCGGAAGAAAGGCCGAGTCATTCCAGCCTAATGGAGCACAACGTTCACGAGGAGCTACGAGCAGCCTTCACATTCAGATTAGGAGACTGAAGGCGGCTGATGGGGGGAAAAATGTAAAAAGAGCAGCAGGCTGAGTGAAATCAAAGCTCCGGGGTTAAGAGGTCAGCTGGCTGATGGAACGTGTCACCAGCCCAGTGCAACATGCCCGTGTGCTCCATCAGCAGGTGTATAAATATGTGTCATGTTTCACACTTTATGTCCATGGGGACGGCCGACCAGATGGGATTTTAAATGCTGCATTTCATGTGGTAACATTTAGTGGGTTAGTTCACCCCTCATTGGTTCGCCATCTGCTACCCTGTCAGACTAGGATGGAGGCTGGTGCAAAGCTCCTGGTCTCTCCAGCAGTTTGCACATCACTCTGCATGCGCAACTTTAAAGAAACAAAGGTGAGTTCCTGGTTGTTTTCCCTTAACGAAGAAAGTGCGAGCAGGGTGAAAAACACACCAACAGAACATTAGAAGTTGGAACCATTTCCAGCCACACTTACCGTTTCGTCTACAGCCAACCAGCTCCCCTTTAAACTTTCTTCTTGTCCAGATTTTGCCTTTTGGTTCAAAGAAATGCAAAAAAAGTCCACTTGGATGAGTCTCTGGATACGTCCCCATTCTTTGGAGTATTTTCGTCTCTCCTCGGGTTTATCCTCCTCATATCATCCCCTGGTTTGTGGAGAACGTCGACTTCAGGAGAGACCAGGCATTGATGCTCCCTCCCTTTACCAATGGGCTCCTTTTATCACAATGGCCTCAGATGTCTGCGTTTGGACCTGAGCTGCTGCTTACATTGCCCCCCACATGTGTCTGTGTTTTGCACCACGGTCATACCTTTTGATAACAGGGGGTAGGAGGGGTGCCATTTCTGGCTTTCTCTGATTTTTCCGGTGTGTGCGGAGAGAGGGGCTCACATCTTGGATAGTGGCAGCAGTAACAACAAACAAAAAATTTGAATAACTCACACTCTAGCACCTGACTCGGGGGGGGGGGGATTTTATTTCATCATGAAAGTTGCGCATTAATGATAATTAAGACTAAAATGTTTGAATTTCTTATAAATAAAAGGAGCAAAACTGACATTTGAACACGCAGTTGTGATGTCAGCACAACCTATGGATGAGGACTGGGAGGGGGGGTGAAGGGGGGGAGCGACTTTCAGATGACATTGAGGCTGTGGATGGGAGTTGAGTCTGGTTGTTGATGTTAGACAGTCGCACAAGGCGAAGCGGCTGCTACCCGTGTTAATTCAACCTCCTCCTCTTTCTTTCTCCTCCTCCTCCTCCTCCTCCTGGTCTTCAGCACTGCTACCCGCTGGACAGCTCCAGCTTGGACCATCTACACTACCAGCCCCCCTCCACATTAAGTCTTTTAATGGAAGCAAAACCTCTTTATGTTGCAAGAGACATCGGGAGTTTACAACTTCGCCCTAGGGAGGAACCTGCGGATACCTCGTTTAGAGATTTGTGGCGAGCAGCGGATCCTCGGCGGCGCAGATCTCAGATTCTCTGTGAGTAAAACCTGCTGCCGAATCATTGCGTGTGTCTGTTTTGCATTGTGTTTTTGTTTTTCTACCCTGCACGAGGGAAGGTGGACATCTGTCCCTTTGCGGTGGTAGAATGGCTGGATTGTTGGCAGCTGCTGTTGTTACTGGGGGGTTTAAAACCCGCGAGGTGCTTTAAACCAGATCTACATCCAATCACATGCGGGATCGATGAGTGTTGGTCTGAAGGGCTCTGCTGATGCAGATGCGCATTCCGGCGCGTTACACAGCGAGCAGAGTTCTCAATTAGTCGGGTAGAATGTGTGCAGACAGATGCGTAAAGCTTTTACGCATTGGACGTCCCTTTGTCCCCACCGTGCGTTTTGTCTCTCAGTTCGCTGTAGACCTATTTTCATCCCCACTACTTCCAGCTCTGTATGAGGAAAGCAGTTAGGAGAGTCTGTAGGTGGTTATTGATGGACTGTGTGCTTAAATCTCATAGGCTAGACGGTTTGGGTACGCTGCGTCCTGCGCTTCAGGTGCATGTTTTGGATCCTATAAATTCCATCTAACTTTTTCTTCTCTGATTGTGCTGCCAGCCTTTCGTCTCCTCTCTTTTCCTCCCTTTTTAGTATATTTAATTTCAGACTTTGTTTGGGCTACCGAGTCTGCTGTTCTGTTTTTGGCTGATTAATTACGCGCAATCTGTCTGTCGTCTGTGTTTTAGCTGTGGAGGCAAATCAGTCAGCATGCTGCTGCCATCGATGATTCGTATTTATTTATTTATTTAGTTTTGGCATTTTTTGAGTCTGACGTGAATGGAAATTTGTCACGGTGCCAAATAATCAGAGGACGCAGTAGTGTGCTTTAGTGTGTGTTTAAAGTAGACTTATTCTGGTTGGTTGGTTTTGCGCACCTGCACAAATGAATGCAGAAAAATATGTGTCCATCTTTGTCTGATAGGTAACCATATCTTCTGCGCCCACCCCTGAATCTAAAAGCAACTGCTCTATCCGATCTGTAGGTTAACGCAGACTGACCCGTCGTGTGCGCGCAGGCTTCATCTCAAGGCATTTGGTCCGAAGGTCAGTTGCAAAAACCGCGAAGCTGCTGTCTACGTGGACTGGTGCTGAAGTCTCACGTCCTACTGCCAGGACCTTTGTCAAATCCAGAGACATGGCAACGAACGGCACCAAAACGGACGGACAAGTCACAGAACTGAACGAGGTGGCCACTAACAATGACAAACCCAAATCACTGGACGTCAAACCCGAAAAGAACAAAAAGGAGTTGCCTGCCAGGGAAACATGGGTGGGAAAATTTGATTTCCTCCTGTCTTGCGTGGGTTATGCAATTGGACTGGGGAACGTGTGGAGATTTCCCTATCTCTGTGGGAAAAACGGAGGAGGTAAACATGATCTGCTCCTAGTGAGATCCACTCATTTACCCAAGAATACTAGCTGCTTCCCTGTAATGTGGTAACCCGGTGTACTTTTATCCACCCAGGAGCCTTTCTGATTCCCTATTTTTTGACCCTGATATTTGCTGGGGTCCCATTATTCCTACTGGAATGCTCACTTGGTCAGTACACGTCCATTGGAGGGCTTGGTGTGTGGAAACTGGCTCCTATGTTCAAAGGTAAATAAACCAAAATGCATCTTTACCAATTAGCTATAATAAAGGAAACGTTTCATTATTAAAACTCACATTCAAACATGTTTTGTGCACCAGGTGTGGGCCTTGCAGCTGCTGTCCTGTCCTTCTGGCTTAATATTTACTACATAGTGATTATTGCTTGGGCCATTTACTACCTGTACAACTCATTCGCCACTGTAAGTATTTTACAGTTAAACCAACATTAGGTCAAAACTCACCAGGAAATCATGATCCATGTGGTATAAAAGGCTATAAAATCCCTGGAATTGTTAGGATTTTTTTTTCTTTTTTAGGAACTTCCATGGAGCTCTTGTAACAATCCATGGAACACAGAATTATGTTACACCAACTACTCCATCAACGACACCACCAACCTGAGCAGTGCTGTGAACGAGTTTTGGACGTAAGATTCTGTCCTTTTCTTCTTTTCCTGGCTCCTCTGCTGCATGGTTACATCTGTGTGTGTGTGTGTGTGTGTGTGTGTGTGTGTGTGTGTGTGTGTGTGTGTGTGTGTGTGTGTGCGTGTGCGTGTGCGTGTGCGTGCGTGCGTGCGTGCGTGCGTGCGTGTGTGTGTGTGTGTGTGTGTGTGTGTGTGTGTGTGCGTGTGTGTGTGTGTGTGTGCGTGCGTGTGCGTGTGCGTGTGTGTGTGTGTGTTGCTTGCTCTGACTTCACAGGCACAACATGCATCAAATGACTGACGGTTTGGAGAAACCAGGCCAGATCCGAGTGCCACTGGCCATAACACTTGCCATCGCCTGGGTCCTCGTCTACTTCTGTATTTGGAAAGGAGTTAGCTGGACAGGAAAGGTAAGATGCTTGCTAGGTTTGGCAATCCCAGTCCCCCTAATGGGAGGTTTGTGACACCTATGCAATATTAAACAGTCAAATATCAACTCATCAATCTTTTAGATCACATTCAGCACTGTCCAGAATTAATTTTTAAAATAACAGACATCACATTTCCCTAAACCTGCTCCGCCTCTTGGTGGCTCCTCATTCCAATCCTCCTGACAAATTTTCCGTAGAGAGTGTGGTGCCGTGATAGAAGGAGCAGCAATCCGCCAACAATCTGGATTTGTCCTCTGCCTTCACTTCTCCCTCATGTGGCGCTCCATTTTAAAAGTCTAGCTTGTCACATGACCGTGGAAAACAACATTTGTTTTGGTAAAAGTACAACACCCCCACCAAGAGCCTCAACAATCTCATAAAAGCACAGAAACACAGGCTGCACTGAATGTTTTCTCATGTTCTGTTACAAAAATCTAAAACTACAAAAGCTGGTGAAAACAGATCTCGAAGCTTGTAGAAGGTGCCGTGATGCTCTGCTGATGGATGTGTTCCATTTTACAGGTGGTTTACTTCTCGGCCACGTACCCCTACTTCATGCTCTTTATTCTCTTCATCCGCGGGGTGACTCTACCCGGAGCTAAAGAGGGAATTCTGTTCTATATCACCCCTGACTTTCAGAAGCTGAAAGAATCAGAGGTAACGGCGTGTTTTTGTGTGACTCACAGCGATGTGCTGCACGCCCGAGTTGAGCTGAACTCATGTCTCTCCACCCCTGTGTTCCTCTGTCAGGTATGGCTGGATGCAGCTACCCAGATCTTTTTTTCCTACGGATTGGGACTGGGGTCACTTATAGCTCTGGGCAGCTATAACACCTTCAATAACAATGTTTATAGGTAAGGCTGCTCTCCATTTATGAGACAATAACCTAGAAACAGCTGAAGACAACTGCAGTAAAAACACAATTGGCCCATAATTTTAATTAAGACATCTCAAATGTCCAATTATTGTAGATTTTTGCTGCAACTGCAATAAGAAGCAGAAGAGAAGGCTGTTTTTTCTGTTGCTGCGACGTCTGAGTGTTTCCCCTAACAGGCCCACGGTTCTGGGTCACATAAACATTCAGTTACGTAAAACAGTTGCATTCATTTTGTGCTTCTTGTGAGCTTGCTTCAAATTCATTCCTCTTTCTATCACATTTACATGACGACTGCAAACGAACTTAGGTTCTCAACTAGAATGTGCAGCTTTCTGCTTTAAGGAAAGCCCTTTCTTCATTTCTCCGCCGTGGAATTGAATTAAAAAAAAAGCATAAAAGCACTCTGATGGCTTTGCTTTCAGAGGCTTGTGTGGTTTTTAGGAAAGGTCAGAACAAAATGGGGAAAAAAAGTCAATTTAAACCTTTAACAGCAGCCCCATTTTATATTTCCTCTCCCCAGAGACTCTGTCATTGTGTGCTGCATCAACTCATGTACCAGCATGTTTGCTGGCTTTGTCATCTTTTCCATTGTTGGCTTCATGGCGCATGTGACAAAGAAAGACATTAAGGACGTAGCAGCTTCAGGTAACTGCAGAAGGCTCTGCTCTGACTCAGATTTCTCTGGCTCTCTGTCACCGACCGCTTTTCTTTGCAGTCCTCTGAATGATAAAACCAAAATTTGCTCTCTATCGCCCAGGTCCCGGCTTAGCTTTTCTTGCCTACCCAGAGGCTGTAACCCAGCTGCCTGTCTCACCTCTCTGGGCCATCCTGTTCTTCTCCATGCTGCTCATGCTGGGGATAGACAGCCAGGTAAAGGGGCTCGGTGATGATCTGCTCTTAGGCTGACCTGAATATTTAAAAGCAGTGGCATATCTCACCTCTGCTCTCCGCACGATAAGCATGCAGTTTTTTTTCTTTGTCTTGTGGACAGACGAGCTTTGACATTAGCTGTCAAGTATTTTTAAATGCAACTTTATCACCTCTGAATGCCTCCAGGCTGCACTGCCTGGGTTCCTTTAATTTGAGCGTGATTTGAATAAGGTCACATCGACCGCGACCACACACACCCTTTTCAGAGTGGAAGACGTAAATTGCAACCTTGTTCTAAATGTCATAGCAACAGGGCATTTTTCCTCTCTTCCCGTTAAAACGGCTTACAGAAAGACCGTGTTTGGTCATGCGGGTCTGTCTTTAAATGCATGCATTCATTTGATCGAGATTATAAAATGTTGCCAGATTGCTGCAGAACAGATACTTTGAAAGCATCGAGGTGAAAGCAGGCTGTTCTTCCTTTAAAGCCGTTTGTCTGATTCTGTCCTTCAGTTCTGCACGGTGGAAGGCTTCATCACTGCCCTGGTGGACGAGTTCCCCAGGGCTCTCCGAGGCCGACGAGAGATCTTCATCGCTGCTGTCTGTCTGGTGTCCTATCTGATCGGACTTTCAAACATCACACAAGTACAGCCGTGCAGCTCTCTTGGTTCTCGTTTTATTTTACATTAAATAATGTTTTTAAACAAGTCTCCTTTGCTGTGTCTAGGGTGGACTCTATGTGTTCAAACTGTTTGACTACTACTCTGCCAGCGGGATGTGTCTGCTGTTCTTGGTCTTCTTTGAGTGCATCTCCATATCCTGGTGCTATGGTGCGAACTCACTCCTGCATACATTCGAGTGCATCGTGTTTGAATTTGCTAAATTTCTTAAACAAATCATTTAAAAATCCTGCTTTCCTGTTTGGCTTCAAAGTCCCAAGCTCTCACAGCCTGCATCTCACTATTTATGATTATTTTAACCCCAGACTCATTTGTCTGGCAGGTGTGAACAAGTTCTACGACAACATCCAGGAGATGATTGGCTACAGACCCTGTATATGGTGGAAGCTGTGCTGGGTCGGGTTCACTCCTCTCATTGTTGCTGTGAGTACTTTGAGCTAATAGAACAGTACATCTAAAGTCACGACAAGAGAAGTGAAACGATAAATAAAGTCAATATTACCTGCCTGCAGCCACGCCAGGCTGCAGCCATGCTGCCTGTAGTCGGATGTGTCAGGATGCATAATGTCTCCCACAGGGCGTGTTCTTGTTCAGCGCCATTCAAATGGTTCCTCTCACGATGGGAGACTACGTGTTCCCAGGCTGGGGTCAGGGAGTGGGCTGGCTCATGGCGCTGTCCTCTATGGTCCTCATACCAGGATACATGGTCTACATGTATCTTGGTCTCAAGGGCACTTACAAGGAGGTACGAAGGAAATGAAACGTGGTTCGTGCTGGTAGATGTTCCATGGTGAGATCTGTTGTACTGACATGCCTGATTTGCTGCATGTTTCTGTTCCAGCGCCTTCGAATAATGTTTCAGCCTCCCGCGGTCACCAGGCGATGTCAGGAGAACGGACCTGAGCAGCAAGCAGAAACCAACGCCGCTAACCTCTCCAGCCCTAACAATCCAGCCAGCCCCACCAGCCCCGCCCCCGCTAACACCGCCAGCCCCGCTGCACCTGCTCCACCAGCAGCTAATCCAGCCTCCAGCCCAGTGAACCCGGCAACAAGCCCCACCGCTACCATCACCACCACAGTCACAACAACAAGTCCAGTTAACCCCATCATGACAACTGTTAGCCCAACCAGCCCGCCTCCAAACCCAACCAGCCCAACAGAGCCCGCCAATCCCCCCAAACCGACGAGCCCGACTTCTAACCTGAGCAACGCCGAGGCCAACGTGTAAACAAAGAAACCCTCATGGAGCATTTAGACAAAAAAGAACATTGCAAAGGACTTCCAAGATTTTAATTGATTTACCTACCTCCGAGGGCAATACGTGATCCAAACCGATTTTAAAACCATGTTTCATTTTTCTGCGTTTGTTAAATCAAGCCAACGATGTCTCGCTGTTGGTTTGCGTTCTGATAACAACATCAAAGACTGTTAGAGTTCACGAATACAACCGGAATTCTGAATTTTAAAAAAATTGTAAACATACTGTGTAATACTGTGAGAAAAGAAAAAAATCCTTGAGACATAGATTAGAGATTTGTTGAATATCTTCATGAATCAAGTAAATACCGTGTGACTATTGTAGACGAAGTAGTAAAACAAACTTAACATCATAGAGGAGTGCAAGGGATGGCGTCGTGTTTATTTTTTGTGGATGTTTACTGAACCTCACACAGTTGTCTCTTTCCGAACGTCGCTCTCTGTGAGGTCAAACTACAATGCCGCGAGGCAAACGGGGAGCTCTGAGCTAATCACAATGCCAGTAAGAAGTTCACGTTTAGCAGCTCTGGAGCGATCCAGCGTTTGTTGCAAGAGATTTTGTGTGTGTGTGTGTGTGTGTGTGTGTGTGTGTGTGTGTGTGTGTGTGTGTGTGTGTGTGTGTGTGAGAGAGAGAGACTGTTATTTTCCCTTCCTTTTTTCAGTGAAAAAAAGAGAGAGATAAAACTTTTATGTGATCAAAGCATTTTTAGAATTATTTTTAGGATGTTTTATACTATATATATAAATATAAATATATATATATATATGTATGTGTGTTGAAACGAAGGACCAAAATCAATAGGCAGACAAAAGCAAAAACTATGCCGTTTTAGTATTTGGCCGGCAAAGCACAGGGTACACAAACGTACAATAAACAGAAGAAGAAGAAGAAGCACAGGGTTAAAAAGTGATTTACTAACATTGACTATCCTTTATGATGCTGACAGTCAGTCCTGTTTACGTTTGCATGGTTTCCTCAGGAACAAAGTTTCTCAAATGTCTCCTGACAAAGAAAAAAGGCCTTAAGCCAGTAGAAAATAATTTAGACAAGCCATAGTCTGTTTACATGACTGGCAGAAATACAAAATACCACTTTTTACGCTGGCACAAAAAAAACTGAAAACATTTTTAAAAAACGGGACCAACTCTGTGTTTAAGTACAGTCATGATTTCATTTTTCTCTACGTGTCACGATCAGTCATAGTTGGATCAGTATGTATTCAGCAATACATATGTAGGTGTTTCAGTGCAGGCCGGTGAGCAAGTGGTCTGTTTCTGTTCCTGTCGTCTTCTGGTCGCCTAGTGAAAAAAGCACAAAGCTTTAATTTTCCAGACGTTTTCGCCATAGCGTGTTCGGACAATGTGAGTTTGCTTCTACACGGCAGCTACTGTGAAAGAAAGGCATCCGGTTGAGCAGAACAGGTTCACCTCGGAAAGGCAACACAACCGAGCGAAAAAATAAAAAAGTGAAATGGCTACAAGTTCATGTCCTGTGAATTTTGTATAAAGTTAACTCTACCACAGTTTTTCTCTGGAAGTTCGTTGTAAAACTGTACCGTGTAAAACATGTAACTGTGAATGTCTGTACTACATTGGAAGTTATTGTCTAAATGTTGAAAAAATGGACGTTGCTGTTTTCTGCAATAATATTTTGACCACAGAAGCTAAAGCACATATCTTATAGAAATATATGAGATGATGATGACAATGAAGATATTGATGATTATATTAAAGATAGAAACTATGTCTAGTTAAATTCTATTGTTTTGTATATTTTTAACTGTCTCACTGCCTAATGTAAAACATAATATAAACATGATATGTATCTAAATGGTGTCAAATGATAAAGCACGATTGTTCTGTTATACAAACCGAAAAAAATATATAAGACTGAACAAATAAAGAGTTATAGAAATTATGAATACAACATGTGGCTGGCATGTGTCCCTGATTTAAATGCAGCACCGCTCCAGGAAAATAGGTCAACTCTCTTATTAAAAGATGTACACTGCTCTGAATCCTCCTGCAGTAATTAGCCGTTGTTTTGCTCTTGTAAATAAACCCTGTCCGTGGAGTGTTTCCAGTCAATAGATTTAAGGGAAAAAAGAAAAAAATTATGAAGTGCAATGCTTCCTTCGTCTGTTTCATTTACAGCAAAGGCCTTTTGTCTAGTTTAGGGCCAAGACGACATCCAGCATAACTCTGCCAGGTGTCGGGGACGGGAACAAAAGTCATTATTGATGAAGAAAATAAAAGTTGTAAGAGAAGAAACGCGCAGGAATCCTTGCTGTGTGGTTTGCTGAGTGTCAGAAACACCAGCTGACGGAGAAGATACAGAAAAAAGAGGAAAAAAAGCATCGCCACAAAAAAGCTCCAGCCTCAAGGTCTGGCGTGCCCGCCTGCCCCATCTCCCTAAACTCATGTGTGTGTGTGTGTGTGTGTGTGTGTGTGTGTGTGTGTGTGTGTGTGTGTGAGTGCGTGCGTGCGTGCGTGCGTGCGCGTGTGTGTGAGTTTGCATTCTCTCCCCACCACCACCTCCTGCAGTTGCTGCTTCCATTAGCTTCCAGTGTGATAAAAGAGACGGCACCGGCTGACACCACCACAATGACTCGCCGTGGATGAAAGAATGAGATGTCCCCTCTAGTAGCTTGTGGCAAACGTGTGTGTATGTGTGTGTGTGTGTGTGTGTGTGTGTGTGTGTGTGTGTGTGTGTGTGTGTGTGTGTGTGTGTGTGTGTGTGTGTGTGTGTGTGTGTGTGTGTGTGTGTGTGTGTGTGTGTGTGAGAAATAGAGACAAGTCAGGGACAGAGAGCTGTGTGTCTGAGTGGACTGGGGGAGTTTGAAGAATGCCCCTGATGGCAGTTCATATAAACCAGCCCCTGATGGATGACTTAGTGGCCTCCTTCATTCCTGGTTGTGTAATTTAGCATCATTACCTATAAAAACAAGTCGTCGCCGTGACAACCCAGACTGATGTCTCACATCCTCAGAAGCCATAGATCATGTTGTTGCATGGGGTGGATGGGAGATGAAGAAGGTGTTTTGTTCTGAAACTCATTCAAATGCCTTTTTGAATCAGAGAGTTTGCTTTTTAGTAAAGAATTAAGTTGTTTTAATTGGGGAAAAAAGAATAAAATTAGAGCCCAATTCCATAATAATTATACAGATAAGATTTTAGTTCGACAGTGGACAAAGTTTTATGTGAACAAATGCCTTTAGAACTAGATTTGATGTGGTTGTTGCACCCAGATCTGGCTTTAAACAAGTAATAATGACTATTTCTGTCCTTTAAAATAAACAGATGATTATATTCTAAAACAAAGGTCTTGCTTCAATTTTATTTGTTCACCGGTTACAGAAAGAGGGGATTAAAGTGAGTGAATCCTCAATTAGGATCTATATTTGGACAGAGTTCCTGACTCAGCCTCAGAACAAGGAAAGTTCAGATTTGAAAGAGTCCAGATTGTTTTTGTCTTCATTCTGAACGCTTAAAGTAACCCTCTGCAAGGTTTGGCTTATAGGGAGGCAGGTTGGGGTCAGAGCTGTAAATCCACACATCATCTGCATACAGGTGCACCAAGTGATGTTACTGATTGTTAATAGTGGTGACAAGCTGATTTTACTAACTAATAAAGTGCTTTTTCTCATCTTTACTGATAAAAGAATAGAATGGTTACTTTAACCTTCATCAATTAAAATAATGAATAATAACTGAAAATTGAGTTTCCAAGAAAAAACAGCACAGACATAAAATTATAAATCCGGGTATTGCAAAGGTATTTAACACATTTGCACTGATGTTATTGTGTACCAAGATAATGCCAGTACCAGTTAAACTGAGGAGTTATACACTGTTACTGCAAAGGTGATGAATGACCTACAATAGAGCTCCGGGAGTTGACGTCACTTCTCCCGGCATGCAACAGTTCAAATCGAAACGGCGCCATATTGGCATGCAGAAGCCGGCATCTGGACTATTTGTTATTGTCAGAAAACTCAATCAAACGGGAAATATGGTAGATTCCTGTTGTGCCCCAGGATGCAGAACAGACGCGGACGACATAAGGAATGAGCCATCTACAGGATTCCCCAAGATCCGGAGCGCCGTAAACGTTGGATCATTGTAATAAAATGCGCTAGTGACCGGGCTAAAATGAAACTGTGGGACCCCGAGAGTAAAGGTTTTCGCTTATGCAGCGACCGCTTCATATCAGGTACTTAAACCAACGTTTCCTCAACTGTGTATGGTATTTATTTTAAATGCTTTTATTACAATTCTTAGTGGGCTTCCTAAACTTATTTTGGCGTGGCTTTTTCTGTCTTATTACTCATAGCAACAAGTAAACAACACGTAAAACGTTGCCTCGTGATTTCTGCGTGCTGCCGTTTACGTGTTTTGTGATCGCAGCAATTAACCGGCTAAGCTGTATTTAATTTTTAAGCAGTGGTTGATCAATTGTCAGACCACACATAAAAATCACTTTGGATTGCTATTATCTGTCTCACCGAGACAGATCTCAGACAGATCCTGAGACACTCCTGCCTGACATATTTATTTTGTTCACGGAAAAAAATCAAACTAGTGATTTCTCTTGGCGTTCAGTTTATACATTCAAACAGCACAGCACTCTATTTAAACTACTTACGTGTAAATCTGTTATTTGTCCATCCATCCATTTTCATCCGCTTATCCGGAGTCGGGTTGCGGGGGCAGTAGCGTCGAGAGGCCCAGACTTCCCTCTCCCCAGCCGCCGGAGCCAGCTCCTCCGGGTAAATCCCAAGGGGTTCCCCGGCCAGGTCCAGTAAGAAGTCCGCTCCGACAGCTTCTGGCATTTTTAAAAAGTATCCCAGGGGCACGGTAAGGGTCGGAGATGTTTAGTCTATTTAATTTCTGACTATATAAAACGATTTCTTCGGTTTTAAAGTGTGAAGTAAACTCAGACGAAGTAAAATCCAAGCGGATCCCGTTCACGTTCATGTGCTTGTTTACATTTTTTTACCTGCCAAAATGGCGTCTACTAACTGAGAGTCACATGGGGTCCGGAGCTCTATAGCGTTCTGATTTACATCTGGGATGTCTCAGTCTACTTCTGAAGGAGCTGTCCATGGTCTCCACAGTGGAATTTGATTTCCCCCAGAAATCAGCTTCCCCAGCATCCTCCTTTCACACACGTCCTTAACAGGATCCAGTGGGCAGCCCAGAACCAAGCTAGCTTTCTAAACTAGCTTGTTCAGTCTCTTCCTGTCTTGGTTAGAGCTGCTTACACCCCATCAGACCATAGCAGAGTGAACAACAGAGCCAGCAACAGAATAGCAGATTAACTCCAAAGGACCTCAGCCTCCTCATGAGGTGGAGGCGGCTTTGGCCCTTCTTATACAGAGCATCTGTGTTGTTGAGCAAGCTCAGTTTACTGTTGAGGTGAACATCCAGGTACTTAAAGGTATCCACCACCTCAGTGACTACGTTTACATGCAGCCAATATCCGGGTTATGATCGGGTTAAGGTCGGGATTCGGGTTCCTGAGTTGATCAGAATAACCCGTTTACAAGCATAAATAGAAAGAGTTACCCCTAACTTGCATAACCCGATTTAAATGCGGATGTTGGGGTAGCGTCAGGACGTATGGACTACGTCCAGACGCAATATGCGGTTACCTTCTTGTATATTTCGCTGTCTCTGTACTTTCGGCCGTCAACAAAAGACATAATGTTCATACTTTTCACCAGACCGATGAAGACAGAGGTTTCCTCGTCACTCCAAAAGTGTGGTGCTGTGCCGCGACTCGCCATGTTGCTCCCAACTTGTTGTTTACTTCCGGAGTTCTGGCACATACAAGACGTCTCGCTACTCAAAAGACCAAGATTCCTTGCGAACAGAGCATGCGCAGAACACGCGCTTTGATGGGGATATCCCGATATGCGTTTACACGACAAAACATTCGAGTTAGAAATGGGTTACCCCAGGTGTAGTACCCGGGTTTTTAAAAACCCGGTTATGAGCATATCCGGGTTTTTGGCGGTGTTTACAAGGACCTGCGGAACCGGGTTATTGTGAATATTTGGGTTTTAAAAGGGTTACTGGCTGCATGTAAACGCACTCAGTGTCTGCACCTTGGATGTGTATCGGTGAGTGAGGGGGAGTGTTTCTCTAGGAGTCTGCCTTTATTTCATTTGTCTCACTGGTGTTTGTTTTTTTATAAATATGTGACCTTATAGTGTTTGAGCTGGGTCCCTCATTCTTAATGCTTCCATGGTTTGTAGTTTTCTGTATTAAGGGAAAGAAGAATAAGCAAACATGCTTCAACACTTTATTGAAATATGTTTGTGATATTTTACCAATGATGTGCCCCTTTGAGAAGGCTCAAATGTATGCTGAATGTATGTTTTTATACATATATTTAAAAATAAACAGAGGAAACCTATTGTTTAACAGCAGCTTCACTTTTGTCTGTCTGGTAGTTTGGTAAGTTACCTTTACTTAACTAAAACACAAGTACTAAAAACATGTGAAGGTTTGGTAAAATGGTTCCAGCTGATGGAGCCGAAAACAAACAAAACCAAAAACTCTGTAAATAATGTTTGCATCTGACCAGCTCACTGAAATAAAACCAATTTAAAAACCCAACGTGCTTTTTAATGGAGCCTTTGTCTGAAACCTACTGCTTCAATTTTAGAACAACTTTCATAAACTCCATTCATTAAATATGTAAAGTTCTGGAAAGCAACCAAACCAAGGACTCGGTTAACCTTTTCAGTCCATCTGCTCATTTTAACCAAAGGACAATCTAAGGGGTTTATTTTAAGTCCTGTTCCAGCAGAGCATTTTACCTCCGTCAGTTTTACATTTTTATTTTTCTCATTCTATTTTAAGCTTCAGCTGTGTGTGCAGGTTTAGAGGCAGCTCACCTGTCATTTCTTTGTGCCTTCTTCCTCTAGCTGACCCTCCAGAAACATTTACTCCAATTAGGACTAGCTCGGTTCTGGTTCTCTGTCGTTTTTGTTCTGCATTCCAGAGAAAAACAATCTGACTCAGATTACACGTTTTACCCCAATCAAAAGGATAATATTTTGATGTCATGTGCAGCATAATGTATTTGGGTGATCGCCTCCATTTTGTGGCCACATCTGAGCGACGGAAGGTTGTTCTGGCATGCAGCATTCCTTGGCCCTCCGTGTTTCTAGCCTATTTGAAGTTAAAACTGCTTGCAGTGTGGCTGCAAGAGAGAGGAGACCGAGGAAGCAAACTGGTGATCCATGATGCTTTTATGAAAGGATGACGGAGCGCTACAGCTTATAAACACACACAGCCACTGCCACAATTAATCCTCACAGCCCACTTAGAGCAAGAAAAGCTAATTCTGCTGTGAAGATGAAAAGGCTGATAATTATGTTTAGACTTTCTCTGTTTTAACCCCTGTGCCAGAGGAGTTTCTTAATCAGCGAGCCTGCCTGGGTCTGTGTTCTTGTTGTGGGTCAGCACATGTGCGTGGATTTTCTGTGATTATTTGGGAAGAAAAAAAAATCTTCAAATGCCTTCGGTTCGCCCCAGACATCTGTCTGAGGTGCGCTCAGCCGAGAATTCAAAGCAAATAAATTAATGAATAACTAATCTTTGCAGATGCATGAATCTACATATCAATGTAATCAGAGGAAGTTGTATGCGTGGCTATTTCCAGCAGAGGGGCTGAGAGGATGTCAAGCATGCAAAGCCTCTCTGCATGTATGCAAATCAGGCTCCTCTCTGCCATCCGAACCACTGAAACGAACCTGCTTATTCATTCACAAAGTGGCTTTTGGCACATGCACATACACTGAACTGCCGCTTACATATTAAGCATGCATTTATGCTGTGTAGTGAGGTCTGAGATCAATGGGTGCACACTGGGAATGACTGTGGATTCCCAAAAATTTTTGCTGTTTTTATGATGTGTTTTCATGACACAGCAAATGTTTGGGGTTATTTCAAAGCTCTGAGCATTTCACCATATGTGGATGAACTAGCACCTGTTCCATAGCATCCATTACAAGCCACATTAACCTCATTTCTCCCACGGCTTTTACAGATTCCCTCATTCACATGATGTTTCACCTGAGAAACCCGTCTGCCCCACTGTCTTCATACCTGCATTTTGTAGATTAAAAAAATCCAAACAGAACTCCATTTTTTTACCAGATCACTTAGCACAGCACTCATTAATGTGACGAAGACGGTCAGTGAGTGGTTTTAATGTGACGACGAAGAGCACAAGTTTAGCTCATCTGCAGATGACTGTCCTCTGCTACCTTCGGTTTGCTGCAGCGCTTCTCGTCTTTTGTCACAGTTTATAACATCTCCCCAATGTGCCAGAGGCTTATGGGGGAGTCACTGTAGATTACTGGCTGGGTCAAAAACGAAATGCAAATAAGGCAGAGGAAGAGGCGGAGCAAAAGCTAAGGAATAAGGGTGCAGAATTATATTCCCACCCCATGCGTGCAGTGGAATTTACATCTTTGAGATGCTAAATGAGAATCCCTAAAATGATGGAGAATCTTAACAAAGGCAGTGTTTTGGAGGATCTTGCAGGGAAACCTAACAAAGAATTCACAAAGCACTTGCTCCTGAATTTGATCTCTCCAAGCCGGAGTTCAGCCTTTCTGTGTCCCAGTTATAAATTTTCCATCTGAAATGGGGAAAACATGGTCCGCATTCATCTGAATATTCTGCTGCTAATCTCCTGGATTCCCCCCCCCCCCCCCCCCCCCAATGACTAGCTATGCAACACACACCTGTATGTGTAGTAGTGTGTAGGTACTGTATGTGAAAGAGTACAAACATTCCTGTTAAGCGTGGAGACAGGAGCAGGCAGCCGCTCCAGGCGCAGCTTTAGTGAAGACCTGAATTCTAAATAAGTTCTGTCGGATTACGCCAGCACGCCGTTAACACCTCGCTCCTCGGGTTGTTGCCTAAATCTCCTCCGCTCTCTACTCAAAGCAAAGCAGTGTTTTAATAGTAAATTGAACAGGAAGCGACTGATGTTTTCTGACACAAAGCAAACGATTCCTAAACACTGAATTTATTTTGTCTTCCGTTTGCCTGCTTACGTGTAACAATTAGAATATTTGCATGTTTTTGAGCACAAACGTAATGGAGTGACCTCCGCACGTGCTTTGCATGTATTCTTTGTAATACTGCATGACATTTTTACTCGTGTTTATGCCCTTGACTGCACATTGTATCTGTGCAGAATAATACACGTATTTTTGAGCTGACCTACATAGATAAATACCCCGTTGAATATCAACCCAAAGAGGGGCAAGCGCATGAGGCGCGTACAGCGCTGTGCTCTGGGAGGCATTCTGGGTCTGTTAGGATGCAGTTTACTCTTTCTGACACGCAGAAAAATGCACAGGCAACTTTTATAGAAGCACTGTCATATGCAAACAAGCTCATTCATCCCTTGTCTGTCTCATCCTCTCTCGTAAACAGCACACACACGATGATTAAGAGGTCTGGGGGCCTTCGAGGCATGCTCGGTCTTGAGGCTGCGGTGAATCATAGCCATGATGTGGTGCATGCTTTCCGTTCGGATCTGTCAGAGAGGTTTGGGAACTGTGCTCACTGATGAGTGAGTCGGACGGAGCAGAGCCACCGTGGCCTGCCCACACCGTCCATCCAGCCTCCCTCCTCCCATCCCTGAAGCAAATCGGTGCCATGCTCTCCCCGCCCCGAGCTGCTTGCTGACAGGTAAGACACCCCTAAAGCAGCTTGAGAACTCTGAGGCTGAGGAAAGCAGAAGGATCAGAGAGGTGAAGACAACACCGAATAGTGGAACAAGCAGAACACAGCCGCTGATGGTACCTCACTGAGACCCACACAATCACCAGAACCAACTTCTGTTCAGCCAAAAGGACACAAACACAAAGTTACTCCATATTTCTATGTTTTCACACACATGCAGGGTTGTATGTTCCTGTATCGCATCATATGAATATGAAGTAGCACCTGAAGTAGCTTAGGGCTATCAGGTAGGTCTGACGATGTGGGTGGAAGCAAAGCATTGTGTTGGAGTGAAGTTCCTGTGCTCTGCCAAACACATCCTCTGGCTGAGCCTAATGAGACGTGTGACATGTCACACCCGATCACTCTGCTCAACAGATGACCAGCCGCTTACGTATGCCGCGTGCACCACTGGATTCCAAACCAGACACTGTCAGGTGTGATAACAGCTCGAACGCCAAACCCACTCTGAAGCCTTGCCCTCTTTATCCTCCTCCTCCTTCTCACCCCAATTCATTTGATGCTGTAGCAGCACAGCTCATGGTCAGTTATGCACTACTGCAGCTATGTCCTAAAGACACTTTAACTCCTGGTTCACCTGCTCATTTCCTCCAGGCTGAGGGCCAGAGATAACCCATCCACTCTGCTCCCTCAGACCAGTCAACCACTCTCCACCACTGGTTTAACAGAGATAAGGACTGCTGCTGATCCCAGCTGTCCGGGGAAAATCTAACATTTCAGCACTGGCTGAGGTTCCCTCTGCAGAGAGTTTGACGGTCAGAGACAATGATGTATGTAATATGTGCACAAGTGAATAACTGCGTCCTCCATCCAACTCTTAAAACAGGCATTTTTCATTGCAGTTCTATTTTTTTAGATCTAACACGTCCTGTCTATGTTTGGTTTTGGAGGTAAATGTCCTCAGAGTGCACTCTCAATGTTTCATACCTCCTTAGGATGTGGACAGGCCACGCCTTTCACCGCGCTTGACGCCCTGCCTCATCCCTGCATCTTTCTCTTGATGGAAAGTTTTAAAAACAAGAGGGCTGGCTCTGTGTCTGTGTTTATACGCTCCCCGAACAACAAATTATGCTTATTTATTTGTTTGGTTGTTTTCACAAACAACTAATCAGCCAATCACATCAGAGGTGCCTACAGAAAATTTTGATGGGGTGGCCAGATGGGGCCAAAGAAATTTTTGGGGTGGCACACCAAATTGGCCCTTGTGGTTACCCTGGTTGAATTTAGTCTGTGGCAATGTGCTGCACTGCACCTTTATTCGTTTTAGTAAAATAACAGTTTGTAGCCAAAACGTTTAACTTAAATTTTACAAACACAAACATTTTTTTAAAAAACATTTCAGTTATTTAAAATGTTATCCCAAATTTTATTTAAAAAACTTTTTTTTAGGTTAATTCACCTGTTGCTGTGTTCACACAAAAAAAAAATAACTCTATGGAGATAAAACAGCAGCAGAAACATGTATTTTTGTTTGATTATGATTATTTCTTTATTCATTATTTGTAATATTTTATTTTGTTTTACAATTATGTCTTGAATAAACAAGATCAATATATGGTTTGACTAAACATTAATATGATTTGTTAACACTGGCTTTTCCTGGGGGGGGACAGCAATTTTCTAGGGGTGGCCATGGCCACCCCGGCCACCCCTTGGGGGCGCCCTTGAATCACATGGCAGGAACTCAACGCATTAAGACATCTAGATGTGGTAAAAACGACCTGCTGAAAATCTAATTGAGCATCAGAACGAGAAAGACATTAGATTTAGGAGAATTTAAACATGTCCTGGTGGTTGGTGTTCAATAAGCAGGTCAGGGTATTTCAAAAACTGCTGATCTACTGGGATTTTCACCCACAACCATCCTGACGGTTTCAAAATAAGAAAACTATTAGGGAGGAGACTGGTCAGACTGGTTCCAGCTTGAAACAGATTGACTCCAGCAGCAGAAGACCTCATCCTGTCAGGCTTCTGTTCACACAGAATCACCAGAACTGGACCAGAAGATTTTTGATTTTGACTGAAGCAGTCAGTTGGTCAGGTCAGAATTTGACATTGAATGCATTAAAATCCTGGATCCATCTTGCCTTGAATCAAAGCTTCAGGCTGCTGGTGGTGTAATGGTGGAGAAATGTTCTGGTCCCGCTTTGGACACCTTAGTACCACCTGGGCCTGGTTTAAACTCCACACCCTACCAGAGTACCTGACCAAGTCCATCCCTTTATGAACACATGGACCCATCTTCTGATGGCTCCTTCCTGCAGGAAGCCACACCTTGTCACAAAGATCAGATAATTTTTAACTGGTTTCTAGAACATGATGATGATGATGATGACATGATGCTGTCATGTCAATAAGACCAGAACCTCTGAGGAGTTTCCAGCAGCTTGTTAAATCTATGACGATAAAGAATTGAGACAGTTCTGAAGGTAAAAGGGTCTCCATCCTGGTGCTAGAAATCATAACTTTATATGTGGGTTTTCAAAGTTATAAAAATGGGGTAAAACACCAAAGATTACATGTTAGAGACCTTTGTGACACAAAAATTAATCAAACTCCCAGTGCAGAGCTGCCTACCTCGCCTGAGCTGTGTGTTTTTCTTCTTCTACTACTGTAAACCTCAGATCCGTCCTCTTTGCTCTGTTTGAAGGCCGTTTATGATGCAGTCAGATATAACAATGTAATCGCTGAACGAAGAGGAAAAATCAGCAAGGAGCTTTTTTTTCTTCTGCTTTCTGTGCTGGATTGTTCTCTTTGATCTGGAGTGCAGAGAAAAGAGGGCATTATGTAACGTCTCAGCACACACATGGCCAAGTGTGTGACTGCCAAACACACGGGTGGTGAGGGGGGGAGTGATGGTTGTGGTGATGGGGCGCTGTGGTAAAAGCAGGGTGGGTGGAGGCATGCAGATATAAAGGGTCATGGGAGACAGCATTAGATGGTAAGAGTTTAAATGTTGCTGCTTGACTGGTGCTGGGTCATTTCCCTTACTCAGTCATGGAGCTGTACTGTGGGTCCTAACAAGTCTCCTAATGAGGCATGTCCCTTAGTAATGGTTTAAACATCCATCTGCTGTTCAGTGCCCAGTCTCTGCTAGGTGTTCAGCAAGGATACGTGCACAACTGCACAGACTGGACATTTTTAAAACAGTGTCCCAACAAGAAGAGTCAGCCCATCATTTGTCCCTCCCTAACTAGTTCATTCACTGTCCTGCAAGGACGTAAAAAGAGTTACAGTAATGCTTTTATGCAACAGATGGCCCATTAAATCAATCATTTGCAAATCAATTATATATAAGATGGTGACAACAGGGCCAAATACATCTGAGGGAAATCATTGGCCGTGTCAAGCACCATACGGAGATGCAGGCCGAAAGTTTCCAACTAAACGGGTCAGAGACGGAGCCGAGACAGCTCGTAGCGTAGAGAGGATGTAAAGGAGAAGCGTATTAATAGTATCCTGCCAAGTCTGGGCAGCACACGTGTCGCACAGCGTATAGCCTTATCGAGAAGGAGCCATCTCCGGCGACGGATGGGAGGAGTGAGGGGCGATTGGTGGATAGTGTTTGTTTGTGTTGTGCAGCTGGAAAACTGATGTTGAGATGGCGTGACAGGGTCTGTTTCTGTTCACTGCAAGACTGTTATCCAGAGTGACCGTGTTGTCTTCCCTTCCCTCTGCAAAGGTTATGTCATTGCCAGCAGTCCACATGACACACTGGATGAGCCATTGCTGCCTGAACCAGAAGATGTTCATCAGGTTGGTCTAGAAGCGCGTACGGCCTTCCATCAAATCCAGACCACGTCTGAAAGAACTTTAAGAGAAAACCGATGTTGGTTCCTGATATTTCCGTTCTTTGTTTGTAACCTATAGTGAGGCTGCAGCTGCATTTTAGAAGTGACGTGATTGTTAATCGGGTGTGTTGGGTTGTCAGCTCAGGGTGCATGATCTTGCCAGCATGACTCAAGTCTGCCCATGAGCTGCTTCCTGTGCCTGTGCATCTACTCCAGTAGCCTGTATGATCTATTTTAGATTCTTTTGCCCAAGGATGTGTGTGCAGCCTCGCATCGTCAGAGAGAGACACAGAAATAAGCAGAATAAATAAAGGAAAGAAAGGAAGAAGAGGAGGAGGAGTGAAGGGAAATCATGGTGTTCACATCATCTATGGGCAATCATGCAAATGCCCCAGACGTCGAGCACTCGCAGATGCTGGAGATAGAGGCGCAGCCAGGGACCGCATTCAGGCAACGCATATGTGAAATTATGCAAAGGAATGAATGAGATCTCCATCAGTCATTAGTCAAGTCCAACATGTTCGGAGCACGTGAGCCGAAACATGTGTGACACCGTCTCCCATTTGGGCGGCTGTAAATTCACACGTTCGTCCAATTGGATTCATTTGTACTGCCTGCGTGTTAAACCGCTCTCATTGGTGCATTTCTTTGACACAGGCGACAGAGCCCAGTGTTTGACATATGCGTGTCTTGACTGCGTCTCAAGGCAGCAGAGTTCATCCTGCTGGAGAAATGAGCAGAGGCAGCGACGGAGAGACCAGGCCTTCGTTTCAAGCACAGACGTCGTGCTCCTTGTGGCCTTCACACGTTGAAGAGGCCAAGCCGAATTTGGCGTGACCCTGAAGTGTCATCTTGATTAAGACTCATGTTCCACTTCGACAACCACTGGGCCCTGATATTTGTGTGTATGCTTGCTTCTGTGCAGGGATACTGAGTTGGGTTTTTCTTTTTCTGTGCCCAGCCTAGAAATTGTAGATTTTCTCTTCGTAATCCCACAGGAGACGGCGTCCTTGGAAGGCTTGGTGGTGCGGCGGCAGCAGCAGTAGGGGCATTGCGGTTGCTGAATGGTTGGGTCTAATCTTTTGGAGGCAGTGGTCTGTTGGAGGGGCTTTAGAGCAGATTGGAGCCCAAAGGGTGAAAACATGAAAATACAAAAGAAAAAACAAAACAAAATGTTCTTTCCTGCTTGAATGTTACCCAGCATATCTAAAATTAACTAACTGAAATTAGTATTTTCATTTAGCCTTTAAAAACGCTGCTTATACATTACATGCAAGTGGCGAATCCACCTAAATAGGTCACCAAGAACATTTTGTAAAAGATCCTTCAACACAACAGCCTGTGATCTCTTGCCACGAAGAGGTCCGTCATTTGACCTCAACACTAAACAAGAGTGTTGCTACTTTGAGGCCAATTTAACCTCCAAGGGACAATTTCAAAATGACAAAAACATAAACCTAAGACATGGAGCATCCATACAAATTGTTTCAGGATGACGGCACACTTTGTTTGATCCCCAGGGACTGAGGAAATAAAGGATGCTCCTTGTGTAGCTGAAGACTGCCATCTGCTGGTGTTTATAAACACATGTTAAAGGTCTGATCTTTTCATTATCACACATATCCCTTTTTTAACGAGTACGCAAGTCATAATAAAAACAGGATTCCTATTTTCTCACTTTAAAGAGCAAGTCACCTCCAAATCAATGTTTTTGCTGATAAATGAGTGTCTAATCGTGCTGTACACATGTGCAGTCAATAATTTGACACTTTAGTGCATCTTGGTTAAAATTTGAATATTCTGCCTAAAATGGCCATTGTTGTGCCCTCTTCAGGTAAAACCTCTGCATTACATTTGAATTTAAATCTGCCATCACTATTGGCTAAGCGGTACCCTACGATGTTAGCTGGCACCATATGATGTCACAATGTCGCAGTGAGTCGGTCTGTGTATAGGTGTATTTGTTAGCAGCTCCACCCTCTTGGTCTGCCAGGGAACGACTCCTTGTGGCGCATTTTTCAAACAGGAAATGGGAGTGGAGTTAGACTCTGGTAGAGGGTGACTTGCTCTTTAAAGAGAGCAGACTTGTCAGTTGTCTTTTGTCACCATGACATCAAACAGAACCTACGGCCAACGGAAAGCAAAGAGACTATAACCAGTGTCCAGGCGACGATGTCAGCTGCTTATCCAGAACAAGCCAACTCAGCCGCAGAATTTATTACACACACACACACACACACACACACACACACACACACACACACACACACACACACACACACACGCACACACAGCCATTAAGCAGAAAATAGAAAGACATTAAATATGCAGTTGTTACAGGGCCAGCTTGTCAACATGCTTTTAAAACACTGTAAAAACTACACCTGTGAATCACAAGAACTTTGAAATATCTGCAAGAAGGACGTGTATGCGAGCAGACTGGGACAACAAAGAACAGCTGGCTTTGGAGACATCCAGCTGTTTTTGACTTGAAAAGTCAGTAAAATGTGGGAAAGGTGTGGGATCACCTTGACAACACCCTATTATTCTAAAAGCTAAAGAAAGCGAATTAAATCCCCACAGCAAAAATCATTTGAGCATAAAATAATATGAAATTATTTCTTTAAAGTTTAAAAGCAATCACTAAATCATGGTTATGGGTCTCTAGATGGTGTCAATGTTTGAGGCACGTTTACGATCCCTGGAACCACTGTTGCTGGTTACTCACTTCCGTTTCTCCTAAGATGTGTCAAATGCAAACCAAAGATGTTTGGGTGGAGTTTGACGAGAAGGCTTTATGGTGTCCATCACCAGCCTCCTTTATGTTTCAGGATCATCTCTGCTCTCTACAAACAGGAACCATCAGTCCGTAAGTGGGTTTGTCATTTGAGAAGCTCGTTTGAGTCTTCACCTCCATAACAGACTTATCCTAATGCCACTCAGAAGCAGAAATGATGCTGCTGCACTTTAACAGGTTCAGATGGAGAGTCCATTAAGCATCATTGGAAGGCCTTCCTTTGTTGCTTTGACTGCAACTTAAAGGTGGAATATGGAACACAAACAGCAATGTGACATCTAGTGTACAGAGGTTGTCGTTACAACAATAAAACGAGGTTTCCAGCCGTCGCAATACCAATACGCAAAATATTTTCTTTGGGTCCATCCGTTTGTGGCAGTGAGTGTCCTGTCAGTGTCCCGATTGATGACGCGCCCTGGCTACTTGGCCAAGGGGATGTCCCTTTGGCTGACTGGTAAGCGCGCGTGACCCAAGAGTCTGGGGATGGAATACTGCCTGAGCCCTCGTTTCTCCACCTTGCCACATGTTGTAGGCTTCATGGAAACTTGCTCTGGGTTTACTAGATCTTTTATGGTCGTTTCTCTTCTGAGAAGGATACAACATTTTCTGGGCTAAAAAGGAGCTGCTCGACTTTCCGAGTCTGCTATATTCCCCAGTGCCAGCCTCGCTGTACAGTGGTGCCCTCTGTTGGCTGGTAGATGTGACCATAAGCCCAGTGTTGTCCCCGTCAAACTAATATTCTATTATTTCTTAATTAAAATATAGCTTTTATAGCAAATACTATAACTTCATTCTGCACACCTCTCAACGTTCTTCAGAGGAAGTTTTTTTAAGTATACAGCTTTGTATTAAATTGTTCAATATTCAACCTTTAAGTGTAGTTTTCTGAGCTGCTTGCTGATACGTAAGTCAGAAGAGCGTCCAGAGTGATTAACCTGGACTGCCGCTACCACTTCTGTAGCCTGGCCTCCCAGACGTGTCCTCTGTTTAATTCTACACACAGAAATATAAAACTTAGAGAACCCCTTCTGGAGGAAGAGCAATGCACATCCTGGCAGAAGCACCCCACCCAGTCACCGTTTCTTCTTCTCTGTTAGCGTCCAGACGGCGCTATAGGGCTGTGAGGCACGTACTTCCAGACTGAAAAACAGCTTTGTACCAAGAGCAATTACAGTACTGGACCTGATGAAAGTGAGCCCTACTGATCAGTAACCGAAATAGGTTTTGAGAGTGTGTGTAAATTGCAAACCTTTATATAAATGTGTGATTTTTTTTTTAGAGATGTTTTTAAGAGTATGAGTGTGCACGAGTGCCTCTTAGTGCATCTATCATCCACAGAGCATATTTCAATGAGTAGAAGGGTGAATTGAATCGATATGTTGGCTCTAAAGATCGTGATTATGGGAAGTTTAAAAAAGTGTTCTGGAACAAAGATCCTGGGATTGTTCAAAGTTCTGGACAGACTTGTATTTTTAAAGAGTCTCAGCTTAATCAGAGGAACAGTTCAACACTTCGCTAGATGCTAATACGATTCAGACTGTACTGATTTTACAAATATTCACTCAAATAAGTTTCTTAAAAACTGTCTTTTTCAGTGCTCATCTATAGACCACAAAGCAAAATTAGATTTATCTTAACAAATTATTTACAAACAAAGGTTTGCCACGGAGTCACTTGATGACATTTTGTGCTTTCGTCTTCATCTTGGGAAACAATCACTCTTGAAACCAGGAATGGCAGTAGCTGTACAAGCAGCACCGTTTGTTTTCAGCCCTTTGGTGAGTTTACTAGAAAGAAAAAACATGAGGAGCAAGAAGGTGAGTATTATATGTTTATTTAGAAAAGGTTAAAGGAGGTACAAAAAGTGGTATTTTCTTCCTGCGAATTAAGGCAAACAAATGTTTTAAATGTCTCTATGACAACTTCAGAAGCAGGAACGTTAAGCAGTTATTTGTGGTATACAGGTACAAATTAAATAATTTCTAATTAACCTAAAACACATCAGTGAAATCTTTACTTGTGTCAAACAAGCAGATGCCATGAGTCCTCGTTTTCTAACGGGAAACAGAAACGTTTCTACTGTGAACAGTTTTCTTCTGACACGACACAAAGAACGTCTGGTGACGAAAGTCTGCCGTGTTCCTGCACTTAACGGACAACAAGAGGAAGATCACACGGTGCCATTCCACTCCGAATGAAAACTAAATTACTATAATCATTCCGCACGGCGCAATGATAGTCCTAGATGTGGCGCTACAGCAAAAGTAGAAAGAGTCTAAAAAAGTTCAAAAATATCTATACAAATGAGGGTTTTTGCAACACATATTTGCCAAACAGCATAAAAGTTGTGTTGCCAAATGGTAAACAACAAACAAATGAAATGTTATAAAAGTCACAGCCAAACGACGCGATAAAATAACGTAAAATAAACTTTGGTACTAAGTTAAGCCCTCTTCGGTTATCATGGCCATTTTGAAAATACTGTTAAATCATTAAAAATAAAAAAAATAAAAACGATAAGTGTGAAAGTATTTGTTCAGCACAAAGTAACAGCAAAAAAAATCTGTCAGCAGTGGTGGGAATGTTGACTCAAAAACCGAAACTATCCATGCTGCACGCAGCAGTTTAAAGACTCAGAATGAACTCACCTAATCAGTCAAACTCCTCTCCGTTAGAAAGGCACATAAAAACTTTTACTTTCTAGAAATCAACATGAAACAATCAACATGTTGAGAATAAATAAAGCCACTGCTATTAAACCAGACTACAGATTCAGCTGTACTCAGTCACGTGTTGGGCTACAGCATCCAGCTCTGCAGAGAAACAACAACGCAGCCCATTCAGCTGCACTCAATGCAACCTTTCCAGAGGCTGCCACTCGAAGATGGACGCCAAGATACACACCTAAATAAAAAACCTGGTACAAAAAACATATCGAGTACAACTGTCCCAGCAGTGAGTGTTACGGATAAAAAATAAATTCTGAGTAAATTATAGGATAAGGTTTGTAAATAGAAACCAGCTATTTGAAACATGCCTTCTATGATTGGTGTTAGTGGAGAAAGAGAGTACACTAGTGAATACTAAAGTGAATCAGCAGTTCACCATCAGGGTGACAGATGAATCTAGTGCTGTTAGAAAGCAGGGGAACCGCTCCATCATAAACTCAGAACTCCCACCAGAAATGGGTCAACTCGGTGTTCAGGAACCTGCCAGTGCAAATGAGACCTGGCTGTCTATTTCAAGTACTATTGATTAAAATGCAGTGTTTTTAGAGTAAATGTATGGATGTACACGTAGAAGGACCAAGGCAGCAAATGTCTTTGGCTCTTAAGGCAGCAGAAAGAGAAATGCTCACTCTGACAGCAGACTACTTAGTGAATCTCCTACAAACCTATGATTGTACATTTTCCTCTCAACTACCACATGATACATGTCAATTTTCCTTTATAACAGAGATTTGCAGCTTTATGTTGCAAACTTTGTCCTGAGGTCCTTAAATCTCCAGGAGTGGACCGCCTGTGTGAGCACCGTGTGTTGCACTGTTCTTGGCTAAGGGAAGCTGGTTCCACTCTCGTATGCACATGCTTACAAACTGATTATTATTGCTCTCCTCTGGCTCACAGGTCAGCCTCTGGAGTTTGAGGACCCCCACCCCTGGCTTGGATCTGACGCCAGGTGTCCCCCAGTGCCTTGGCAAAGTGGTCGTCCACAGAACCAGTAATGGACACGGAATTGGACATGACTTCTGCCTCTCGGTAGTTCTTCCCGAGGCTGCGACGGAAGTGCTCCTCGATTACAGGGTCACACACTGCGTTAGCTGAAAAGACACAAGCAGCAGAGCAGGTTGAGGGTGACCAATCAGAGCAGTTCTGGAAGTTCACAGTGAGAGTCAAAGAAAAGTTTTTTAAATCTTTCTAGTTGCTGCTCAACATTTCACAAAAACAACAGAACGATCAGCAGAACTAAGTGATTTCTGCCTGTTAAGATGTCAAATTTAAATATACTTTGTGAATTTAACATGTTTACTTGGGAAAAATAAAATCAAAGCCAAAACTGTGTGATGTGATCAGTGTAGGGCTACATTTTAAAGCTAATTACTAAAGTACATGTTTATCTTGTCTCTTGCTCCATCAAAAGTAAATTTGGGCATCATGATCGATGACCAGCTGACCATAAAATCAAGTTGACTCCACTGCTCATTTGTGCCACTTTCTAATCCAACAACTGACTACTACCCTCTAACTGATCTCCCAGCCTTTGCTGTTGAAGCTCTTAAGATGGTCCAGAAGTCAGCGGTGCATCTGGTCTGTAATCGGCCTAGAAGAACACGTCACGGACCTCTACTGGCTACCCCTAGCTGCCAGCATCAAACTCAAGTCCCTGATGTTAGCCAACAAAGTCAACCAATCAAGGCTTTATTTATATAACGCATTCCTCACCCATTACGGGAGGCCAAGGCGCTGAAGAACAAAATACAATCATGATAAAAGAAATTAAAACGTTGAACATGAAACAACAGAATTAAAAGCAAAGAATCAAAACTACATAAAAGTAAGCCAACTTCAAGGATGTTCAGGAAATGCCAAACTAAATAAATGGGTTTTCAGGCGACTCGGAATAGAAGTCCAGAACAGAGCGGTCCCCATCTACTTGAATCCTCTTGCAAATACTTGTGTCATGACTCGGTCACCATGGTCACCGAGGACCGTTGACTAACAACACTCCCAGACTATTCATGTGTCCGTGCCTGATGAGCAGACGCGTCCATCTATCTTCGTCTATCGTCAGAGAACAAATCTTCTGCTCTCTCTTTGTGCACCTCCCTCTAGAAATGCACAGATATGAATTTTTTGGGCCAATACCGATATCCGATATTAAGATCCCGTTATGGCCGACAACCAATACCTGCCGATACAGATATGCTGGCATTAATGCATCTAAAATCAGCAGATTTTGTGTATAATGAAAATTATTAAAGCTGATTTTGCGTTATGTAAACACACCACACGCATTTACGGTTCTGAGATGATTTCATTCACTGTTCACAATGAATAAACACACACCCCACCCCCTGAAACAGGCAAACAAATGGAGACAAGATGGAAAAAATATCGATTGTTAATATCGGCCCGATATGTTAAAAAATGACTAACATCTGCCGATACCGATATTAATGCCGATATAGCCTATTGTCCATCCCTACTTCCCTCTATTGTAGCACTCTTTCCCCCCTGAGTAGCTTAGATTACTTGTACTGCTACAGGTTGTTTTTCCAATCATGCGACAAACTGCTGTTGAAATTACTCGGATCTTTGCCCAAGTTTTCCTGCTTGGAACACATCACGGGGTTCTTATACTTTCCATACTGACAAATTTAAGCACTTTTTAAGCATTTTCAAGGTAAATGTTCAAACTTTTCATGCACCATACAGTGAAGACGAAACAATACAAAAGAACTCAAGGGGACGGTTTCACCTCACCTCACCATAGGGATGATCCTAGCCGATCACAGGATCGGAAATTGGGTCTGATCATGTTATTTTAAATTATTGGAATTAGTGAAAAAGATTGGCTATAACCTTTTAAAGCAACCAGCATCGCCTTATAAATTCATCCTAGAGATTTTCAAACATAATGACGATGGCTTAGTTTTAACCTGTCTGGTTTTAGTTCTAGTCTGTCACCCAAAAACCAAACACCCTGCTCTCTCGGTTCACTGCAGCAACGTGGACAAAAACACACAAACAGCTGACAAAGATACACTAAAGATCAAAGAGAAATTGCCTATGAACCGGTGTTACAGACAGAAGCAGACCCTCCCAGAGCAGCAGCAACCGTGTTTATTAAAGGCTAAATTATCTCTAATTTTTGTTGTTAACAAAAATAACAAATTCAGTTTATCAGTTGATCTTATATACAAAACTGTGCAGTTTGTTTTTCAAACTTTTCCAAGGACTTCATACATGAATCAAGCGCTTTCCATACCTTGAAAATATGTTATTAAAATTCAAGCATTTTCAAGGATTTTAAGCACCCGTACGAACCCTGACTTCAGCTTCCAGAACTTCCTTTCCTTCCTGATGCACTTCATCTCTTAACATGTGCTACAACGCCATCAGTGTCAGTGCTTATACATTTCCATGTTGACTGCTGTAGAAGAGGCTGGGTTAGGGTTTGGAATGGTTACCATTGGTGTTTCTCTGATTTGCTGGCAGGGTGGGAGTGCAGCCGTTCATGTGGCACTGTGACAGATTACAGTTGCGGCTGCTTGCAGGGGCACATGTAATGACCGAGGGACGATTCTGAAAAATAAACAAATAAGAGTTTCCTAAAATTATCTGATAAAGATTCATTTGAGACTAGAGTTGGACAATCATTCGATATATATCGATAAGACGTGTGGTGTGATACAGAATCAATCAATCAATCGAGTGAAAGCAGGAAGGTATGAAGTCATTTCCTGTCATGTATATTGTGAATAATGTGCTGCAGCTGAACCTTGACTTGAAGAAAATCATGAGTTGAACTGAAATCTTCATTTCTGCTAAAAAAACAAACTCAACTCAACTCAATCTTTTCCTGAAATTGTTCAGTCCTAGGAAAATAAAGATGTTTAAATAAAATATAGAATTTAAGTCAGTTTTTTAATCATTATTGATATCGATCAATGTGAATAATATTTTATCAATATGCTCTTTTTCTACATCGTCCAGCCCTATTTGACACTACTATAAGATCATTTAAGTAGCACTGTGGTGTTTTCCTTTCTCAACAGGTGGACATACCTGCTGCCGGTCTGCGGCGCCACTCATGACAGACCCCGATATTTTGCCAACTTCATAGTCATTGTTGCTTTTGGTCCGAGCAAGAGGCAGGTCCACGTCATAGCCAGAAATGGATGCAAATGGGTGGTTCCCATGGATACCATTAGAAAAAGAAAGAATATGCTCCACAGGGCCGTGGCCGATGCTCCAGTGCTCGTTGTGGTTATCTCCAGCAGATGGACTAGCCCTTATAAAACAAAGTGACAGTTAAACATACACCACACACAATAATCTCCATCTAAATGTGGGAGGTTCCACATCACCAAGGTAGTTTTGTTAGAGCCGTAGATCTATAGTCAGTGTTTTGCCTCCAAAAGAAAACCTGTCTAACAAGTTGTTAGTTTAAACTTGTTAAAACAATCTTACATGTGTGAAGCAAACATTCTGCTCATTTTAGTCACATGGTCATCATCACAATTGATTCTGTCTTCCGTTTGTTCTTCTCCATACTTTCGTTTGTTTGAGAAGAGTGGAGGAGGTCCGGTTAAGGTGGGCACAGCAGTTGATAGGGATGGGATCCTGGACTCATCTGTAGAAAACAAAATAATCAGTTTATTTTGAAAAATATATACCTGTAGAGAAGTTTTATTGCTAGCACAAGAATTTAGCCGACATTGGCTTAACATTTGCATAAAGTTTAAGAGCATTTTGGAATGATTTGTCTATGAGTCTAAGCTTTGATCGTTAAAACGTCAAACAATCTTATTTAAATTGCATCCCTTAAATCGTTTATTGCAAGTTTTAGTGTTTTGCATGTTACCTGACATGTTTTGTTAAAATATTCTATAAAGCAAACAATTTGTTAGATGCACACAAGAAAAATACATGATAAAAGATCATAAATATAAACTTTTTAATCTGTCAGAGGGAAAAAAAATCATCATTAATTAAATCCAGATTGTATATAGTGTTCTCAAAGTCTTGTTAAATATTCCAAGAGGAGATTATTCTCTGAGGGAAATTTTGAGCCATTTGAGGATCAAATGCTTCAAACAACCTAAAAAAAAGAGCCGATGATTTTGTGTGTTCAATCTATTCTTCGTTAAATGTGATCAAACCTATTGATACAACAACAATTTGAGAGTCTGAAGACAGAACTGTGTATTTGTTTAATATATAAATCTCAAAAGAAGTAAATATGAAATATGTGTATTAAGAGTACAAATTCTAAAAACCAGATATATGCTGTCATTTTAATACTGATATCAAGTTTTGTTTCTTTAAAATTTGTCTTGACTGTGTATTAAAATCTATCTTTGTTGTTTCACAAACTCTTACTGATCACAAAAACGGAGTTATTGTTGTTTACCAGACAGGTTTATGGCTGCCATGAACTAACGGGAGTGACGCAAAACAAAACAGGAGAAACTGGTGTTGGAAATGCTTTAGTGAGATGGATACAACACAGGATGAGAAACTGACCATCGTAGTGCAGTCTTCCGATGTTATTGTTCATCTTGTCCAGGAACTGGGAGTTCAACAGGTCCATTCTAGCGCAAAGCATTTACACGTACAAGTTACGTGCCAACATTGACGCTAGCAGGCTACGTCACCAAACCACCACAAATCTGACGAAGACAAGCAAAATAAGTTACGGAACAAGAACAAAATCTTCTATTTCAGTTAAAACACAAGTCGCTGGTAGTTTCTGAACAACAATGATAAGGTAATAAATGTCCAGACCCTGATTTAACGGCTGATACGACACGCGTTTGTGTTCATTTGGCAGCCCTGCTAACTCTTAGCTGCCTGCTACAACATTAGCATGTAACCTTTAGACGCTTACTTTCTATGTTATCACTACCCAAGAGTCACAGTAGCTGTGAAATACAGTTAAATCATACGATTTAAACCCAGAAAGCATTTATATACACACATATAATGATGTTGGTGTTAACGTCATTGCATCTGCGAACAAAGTAGAGCTAACTTTAGCTCTGAGGTTAAGACAAATCCATAAGGATGGTACGAATCGGTACACCCGATAGCATACGGTGTTTTATCCAACAGAATAAACTTCAAAAAGGCGTAACTTAAGCACTCAGCTGTACTTACTTATTCAGGAAATATATTCTCACACCATCAACACATAGCTAATGGAGCTAGTCTGTTCAAGTACACCTGACTGCAGCTGAACGCAAAGGGGGCGGGGCGCTCGGCATGTTAGTTTGGCAAGCCAGTTTGTAATTTAATCAACAATTGGACCTCTCACTGACCTCTCATTAATTCCTATTTGTAAAGCAGAAATATAATTCATCCTAGCACTAATTGTGTTCGTAATGGTCAAAATTGCAAACGAAGACATGAACAGCTATGTCGTCACTAGTGGAAATTATATCCATAATAACAACGGCACTAATTTTGAGATACCTCAAAATTCTTATAAATGAAAATGGCCAATTTAACATTTATTAAGCAGACTGGATATGTATTCCACATCTCTATAACTGTATTGTTCGTAGTAGAAATTAAAATTCCAGATGTCCATGTTCCAGATGTCCATGAGTACATTCCCACAGCCCATAATTACCATTTCATATTTCAGAAATGTAATTCTTCCTAGGACAAATTACGTCACATTTTCCAGTTATGTGTGTTTTGGCAAGCCGTTTAAGCATTTAATCAAAAATCGGACCTCTAATTCCTATTTTGCATAGCAATAATATAATTTATCCTAGTACTAATTGTTTTCCTACGAGTCTAAATTGCAAATGAAGACATCAACAGTTATTCGTTACTAGTAGAAATTGTAATTAAGGATATCTATTGTAATTAAGGATATCCAAAATAACAACTGCAGTAGTAGGATTGATTCAGATATCTCAAATTATAAAATTAAGGTGGCCATTTCAACAATTATTAAAAGGACTAGATATGAAATCCAGATATCTACCACTCTATTGTTATAGTTGAAATTAACATTCCAGATATCCACAATAGCATACCTACTATCCAGAATGAACATTTCAGATTATCTGAAATGTAATTTTTCCTACACTGTAACAGGTGGCTGTAAAAACAACGTCATGATTTTACAATAACCACAGAAGTGAGTACAGTCTTGATTAATAGCTCCTGCAGGTGTCTGGGTCGCCAAAGTACCAGTCCAGGTGCCTTGGTGTTGGTGTCACTGAGAGTTCTGCTGGGTCCTTGTAGGTTGGTCCATTCTGTCACAATAAAGGAGTTTGGACCCAAGGTGCAGGAACCCAGAACGACCCGGAGAGATGAGGTGTGGAAAATAAAAAAAAAGGTATTTATTTAAGGAAATTAAAAACAAATCCAAAACTAATCTAAATACTATAACATACCACAATTAAAGATAACAACTAATAAGTCTGAAACTAGAGACAAGAAAAGCTAGATATTAAACTGAGGACACTAAAGAGACAAGAACCAGAAGAGAGGAGAATCTAATAACAGGGAGACGTAATAAGTGAGATGGGTAAGAAAATATGAAATGACTAGGGGAGCCATGGGGAAACCTGAAAGGGGCTGGGGACCACAGGGACACAGAACATGACAGTTAAAGGTTGACCAAAGACTTTCTGTGATCTATTGTGGTCCATGAAGGTGTGGAGAACAGTCTCAGGTTCAGAGCGGGACAGAATGGGACTCACCTTAGCAATGTTCCTGAGATGGAAGAAGGAAGAGCAAACAAGATAACTGACATGAGAATCCAGGGTGAGGGCTGGGTCAAAGGTCACACCGAGATTCCTGACAGTGTTGGTGTATATAAATAAATAAATAAATTAATTAATTAATGTAGGAAACATTCATACATGTTGGCCTAAGTCTTTCTGTCTATTTAGTGGCATAACACTATAAAACACTCTTGAAAATCATGCTGTATAATTCTTTAGCTTTCTACTACTTAGGTAGCTTGGCATTATTATCCAACCAGTTATTGTTTTACTGTTTTTAATGTTAGCATTTGACTTTCCTTTTTAGTAACTTCTGAACTTTTAAAAATGACTACATTGATAGATGCTATATTTTGTTTCTGACTTTGTGATCAATCTTGGGCATCTGACGATGTCGTGAAAGGGTTTTTCTTATAAATAAAGTAAAGTATGTTCCACCGAGTCTCCCTTAATGGGAAACTTAAAACATGCTGGTGACCCCCGTGTCACTGCATCAATCCGGCGAGCTACAGGTCAGATCCAGAAAAATGTGAGAACTCGAAGCTCAGCTTTAGTCTCGCATTGATGTGGTCATGCATTGCATTCAAATATCCAGCTGGGGTCCTCCTAACCCTAAAAATACTCAGAACATGCAACTTCCCTTTAGGCCAAGATGCAATTTTACAAATTAAATATGAAAATGTTTCTTTATGCAGATACAACAAATGAAAATACCCACGTGTCTAGTTTTATGGACAGTCACAAATCTTCCACTCAGATAGCTCCTCTGCAGCATTGTACCTCAAACTGTGCTATGTTCTGTGGAATCCACGCAGTCTGACATCTTTTGATTTAACATCAATGCATAAACACCGTCAATTCCTATGTGTTTCAAAATGTATTTAGCTCCTAAAGCCTGAACTGTTGGAACTGTTTTGCTATTTTACTGCACGTGTGTATGTCCACCAGAAATGTGTGTAGCTTGTATTTGCTGTGACCTCGGAGTAAACCACAAGTTATTGATTTATCTATTGGTTTCGCAGCATTTTTTTAAATCTGTGATACTATTGGCAGTGATTTTACTTATAAACACTGTTTTAAAGGTCTTATTCTTGTGATCGGTGTTCAGATGTGTTTCACATAAAAATGTAAACAAACTGGTATTTTGAGCTTGCTTTCTGCATGAGTTTGGGTCTCGAGGGGCCGATGCTGCTGACGTTTCTCCATTTCAACGCTGCCCACTAGTCCAAACAGCCATTTTAGGTTTTGTGTCTGTATTAACGATGTTGTGGACAGACATGAGACTGTGGATCCAGGTAGCAGGTGCTGTAGCTGAGTACTACTGTTTTGCTCTCCCACTGGAAACCCCTCTATTCTGTGTGCTGTGGTTAAAAAAAAAGACATTGCCTTGGAGGTAGCAGAAAATGGGGGAGGGGTAGGGAAGTCAAGCATGGCACTAGGAGAGGGAGGAGAGGATGGAGGGAGGGTAGAGATGCAATGCAGAGCATCATGTGCTATGCTTGAGGAAAGCATACAGGATGGGGATTGGCTGCTGGAGGATGCAGCGTCACTGTCAAAGAGGGAGAGCTCTGAGGGTGCTCCGTGAAGCTGGGAGGGAATACAGACGTTGGGAATTTACACGGAGACCCCAGCCTTTATCAGCCCCACACTCCAAACTGGGAGTCCTCTGCAGGATCGTTTCCCACGCCCAGTGCTTGCTCATCCTTCTCAAGCCATGAATTATCTACGCCGGCGTCTCTCAGACAGCACCTTTATCTCCAACCTGCCCAATGGCTACATGACAGACCTTCAGAGGCCTGATCCGACTCAACCTCCTCCAACTGCTTCCACCACCACCACCTCTGCCAAATCCCCTACAGCTGGGCCGACACCTCCGGCCACTTCCCCTTCCCCTGCCCCTGAGAGGAAGCCTCAGCCGTCACAGTCAGCTGGATCTGGCTTCTTCAGCTCCATTACAAACGTTGTTAAGCAGACAGCTGCCTCAGCGGGGCTTGTGGAGCAGACCCAAGTCACGACACCCAAGAAGTTTAAGATTCTCCTTGTGATTGATGAACCGCAGCAGGAGTGGTAAGGCAAATATTTCATCCTAAAGGGTTGGTTGTTGTAATTTTTATTTCTTTTCTCCATCCTTTTTAGTGGTTTCCTGAGGTTGTGTACCTAGTAGCTAACATAACTGAAACTCTGTCAACCACCATGCAAATGTGTTTTTATAGTGTGTTATGCCAGTCGCCATGACTGTCCAGAGCTGAATGAAGTGTGATCAGCTGATTCTAGGAAAGATCTTAAAAATGAGAGAAACACTGAGATCTTTGCTTGTCTTTCTTTGATTTAATGGCTTCTGTAGCAGTTTTGTCTCTTAAACAATAACCTGGTTTCAGGAGTGGTTTGGTACCTCTAGCAGGCCTGGACAGAAAACACCTTAATCCCATGGTGTCAGCCTGAGAGCTGCAGCACTTCAATTCAGTCAATGGGGTACTACTTTTCCCCCACTAGCGTACACTGATGCTGGAGATCATGACATGCATCACAAATGAAAGAAAACACAAATTTATGATGATGATTACCCAGGTGTTCTCCTGCCTTCTGGGAGAGAGGACGAAGGTGTCATTAACTAGCTCAACCTCAGTCTCTCTAAGCCAGTACAATGGCAGCCCCTGTCCTGAGGGATCGTGCTCGAAGGGAGATTAAACAAACCTCTCTGTCTGCTTTCTTTGCAGAGAAAACACTGTATGAGCCTTACATCAGTGTTCATTTATACAAGTTACATTCTTCTCCTCTGCACTGTGTGCTGATGAAATTACTTTTCATTTAAACTGTAAACAGGATGTTTTTAAAGGTTATTGTTTAAAAACATGAAAGGATTAGCATGTCTGCTATTTAAATAGTTTTTACCAACCCCTCCATCCATCCATCCATCCATCCTTCCATTTTCAGCCGCCTATCCAGGGTTGGGTTGCGGGGGCAGAAGCCTTAGCAGGAAGGACCAGACTTCCCTCGTCCCAGCCACTTGGGCCAGCTCCTCCGGTGAATCCTAAGGCGTTCCTTGGTCAGCCATAAGACATAGTCCTTCCAGCATGTTCTGGGTCTTCCTTTAGGCCTTCTCCCGGTTGGACGTGCCCAGTAAACCTCACCTGGGAGGCGTCCAGGAGTCATCCTAACTAGATGCCGTAACCACCTCAACTAGCTCCTCTCGATGTGGAGGAGCAGCAGGTCTACTCCAAGCCTCGAATGGCTGAGTTTCTCACCCTATCTTTAAGGGAGATTGGGTGAGAATGACCTCATCCCTGACCCGGAGAAGGCATTCTACCCTTTTCTGACCTAAAACTATGGTCTTGGATTTAGAGGAGCTGATTCTCATCCCAGCTGCTTCGCACTCGGCTGTGAACCACTCCAGAGAGAGCCAGAGATCACGTTCTGATTTGAGCCAACAGGACCACATCATCTGTAAAAAGCAGAGACTTAATCCTTAGGCCACCAAACGGATCCTAACACCTTAGCTATGCCTAGAAATCCTGTCCATAAAAGTTATGAACAGAATTTGTGACAAAGGACAGCCTCGGTGGAGTCCAACTCTCACCGTAAACAAGATCAACTTACTGCCGGCGATACGGACAAAGGTCTGGCACTGGACATATAGGTACTTAACAGTCCATATCAGAGGGCCTGGTAACCCATACTCCCGAAGTACCCCTCGAAGTACCCCCCACAGGGTCCCCCAAAGACACGGTCAAACGCTTTCTCCAAATCCACAAAACACACATAGAATGGTTGTGCAAACTCAGACTCCCCAGACTCTGCTCCGTCACTAGAAGACGTACCGGTGGGATTGAGGAGGTGTTCAAAGTACTCCGCCCACCAATCCACAACGTCCTGAGTAGAGGTCAGCAGCACCCCATCCCCACTGTAAACAGTGTTGGTAGCACACTGGTCTTTGCCTCTGTGACACCCCGGGCCAGATTCCACTTGGCCTGCTGGTGTCCACCAGCGGGTTCGGGGATTGCCACCACGACAGGAATCAATGACCCTGAGGCCGCAGCTCCGGCCGGCCGCCTCGACAATGGAAGCATGGAACAGGACCCCCTTAGACTCAATGTCTTCTGCCTCCCCCGGAACATTTTGCAAGTTCTGTCAGTGGGAATTGAAACGTCTTCTGACAGGAGACTCTGCCAGGCGTTCCCAGCGGACCGTCACAATACGTTTGGGCCTACCAGGTCAGACTGGCATCCTCCCCCACCATCGAAGCCAACTCACCACCAGGTAGTGGTCAGTTGACAAATCTGCCCCCTCTTCACCTGAGTGTCCAACAAATGTGCAGATCAGATGAGAGACAAAGTCGAACATCGAGCTGTGGCCTAAGGTATACTGATGCCAAGAGCACATACGGACACCTTTATGTCTGAACATGGTGTTCATTATGGACAATCCATGACTAGCACAGAAGTCCAATAATATAACATTGTTCAAATTCAGATAAGGAGGGGCGTTCTTCCCCACCATAGCACTCCAGGTCTCACTGTCATGGCCCACATGAGCGTTAAAGTCCCCCAGCAGAACGAGGGAGTCACCAGAAAGAGCGGTCTCCAGTGCCTCCTCCTAAGGAAGTCTGAGCTGCAGTTTGGTGCACAAGCACAAGGCACAGTCAGGACCCATTTCCTCACATGTAGGCGGAGGGTGGCTACCCTCTCATTCACTGGGTAAACTCCAGCGTACAGGCACCAAGTTGGGGGGCAACTAATATGCTCACTCCTACTCAGCGCCTCTCAGTGGGGACAACTCCAGAGTGGTAGTGTTCAGTCCCTCTCAACCTCGCACACCCAATCAGGCGCCTTCTACACGAGAGAGTCAGGTAAAACTTCTCTAGCCAAGAACATGACAATTATACAGAGCATAGTTTACATTCGCAATATGTTCAGTCTAAAATCTTCAGTTTTCAGATAATTGCATTGCAGAGGTGCATTAAAATAAATAATAGATGGAACTGTACTTCAATCAAACCAGCTCTACTCACAATGATTAATGTCTGATATAAAAGTTCTCCTCAGGTTTTGCCAAAGAAAAGTGGCATCATTTTGATATTTTGCTAGACTTGACGTTGTTGCTTCTCCTGAAGATGTAATACAGCTGAAGTGTTTGGTGACATGACCTCTGATGCCTTGCTCCATGCGTATCTACTGCTCAATCACCTGGAAAGTAATTCATTCAGAGGGCTTCCTCTTTCTAAGTGCTGCATCTATATTTTATAACAGCTCGGTATGGGGGAGGGCGGAGGGGTGGCCCTTTGGCTTGTTTTTAAAAAAAAGCAATTCCCTTAACCCTGCCACCAAAAAACATAATCAGAATACCACTTTTAGGTTAAAAACAAAACACTGTGAGGTGAAAAGCATCACAGGTGAAACTCTAGAAATTAGAGTGTGATGCAGAAATCAATTTATTTCAATAATTCAGCTTAGACTGAGAGACTATTTAACCCCCTCAGGCTTAAAATAAGTTTTGATAAAAGGATGAACGACTAAGTAAGTAAGTAAGTAGTAAGTAAAGTTTATTTATATAGCGCCTTTCACAGATATAAATCACAAAGCGCTGTACAACATGAGTAAAATCAGGGCAAATACCTCAAACCAATAAAAACATCATAAAAACAATAACAGTGACAACAATAGTAACCAAAATCAGGAGTAAAAACAAAGTAAAGGTGTGAACAAGAACAAAGCCATCTTTTAGAATATTTAGGGAGGGAACGCCTGGATGAAAAGGTGCGTTTTAAGATGTTTTTTGAAGACCTCTACAGATTTCAAGAGACGGAGATTTGAAGGCAGACTGTTCCAAAGTCTGGGGGCAATAGACTGAAAGGCCCTGTCCCCTTTGGTTTTCAGACTGGTTCAAGGAACAGCCAGGAGGTTTTCAGATGTGGATCGGAGGTTCCGTGAAGTGGTGTGTGGGGATAAAAGCTCAGATAAATAGCTTGGAGCCTGGTTGTTAAGAGCTCTTTAGGTCAGCACTAAAACATTAAACTGTATTCTATATTCTACCGGGAGCCAGTGGAGGGACTGTAAAACTGGAGTGATGTGAGCTCGTCTGCTGGATTTGGTTAGGAGTCTGGCGGCTGCATTTTGGATGGCTTGAAGGCGTGAGAGGGAGGTTCTGCTGAGACCAGTAAAAAGAGCGTTACAGTAGTCTAAGCATGATGACACAAAGGCATGGATGATCTTTTCCAGATCTGCAGTAGAAACCAGTTTACGGACTTTTGAAATGTTTCTCAGTTGAAAGAAACAAGAGCGGGAGATGGTTTTGACATGCGAGTCTAAACTTAAAACCAGATCAAAAATAACTCCCAGGTTTCTAATGTTGGCCTTGGCTGATGGGCAAAAGGAGGCAATTTCCTGCTCGATTTTTGGTTGAAGTTCCAGGGGTGCAGAGATCAGGGTCTCTGTCTTGTTGGCGTTGAGAACAAGAAAGTTGCTGGACAGCCAGTTACTGATCTGGGTCAGGCAGAGTACAAGGGTGGCCAGCCTGTCCAACTGGTGAGGCATGAACGACATCTGTATATCGTCAGCATAGATGTGGTAGGAGATGTCTGGGAAAGATTGAATGATGCCAGCTAGAGGAAGAATATAAAATGCGAATAGTAGAGGCCCTAGAACTGAACCTTGTGGAACCCCGCATGTTAGAGAGGCAGTGTCTGAAGAGAAGGTTTCTGACTTCACTGTGAATGTTCTGTTAGTGAGATAGGAAGAGAGCCAGTCTAGAGCAGAACCTGAAATCCCAGCCAGGGCATTTAACCTGTTTGGTAGAACGTTGTGGTCTACAGTGTCAAAAGCTGCACTGAGGTCAAGCAGGACCATGACAAAGCATTTCCCAGCATCAGCAGCCATCAGGAGGTCATTATGCACCCTTACTAGAGCAGTCTCAGTTGAGTGCTGCTTCAGAAAGCCAGACTGGAAGGGGTCAGAGATCTTTGACTTAGAAAACCAGGATCTGAGTTGGGTTTCAACAACCTTCTCAAGTACTTTACTGATGAAAGGTAGTTTAGAAATGGGCCTAAAGTTACTGGTGGAGCTGGCGTCAAGGTTGGGTTTCTTTAAGAGAGGAGTCTCTACTGCATTTTTAAAGTAAGATGGAACACAGCCTTGGCTCAGTGAGCTGTTGATTATAGTCAACAGAGATGGACTGATGGAGGCAAGGGACCCGACTAAAACAGAGGGAGTTTAGATATCTGATGAGCATGATGAGAGCTTCATCTGACTGATTATTGAGGCTAAGTCATTTCGTGTAATTGGGGAGAAGGAGGTGAAAGACTCTGAGCACTGGGGGGCCTCCCCTCCTTGGGGGGGGGGGGGGGGGTAGCTGGTGGAATGCTGGATCTCAGATTCAGCACCTTGTTGGCAAAAAAGTGGAGAAAGGTGTTACAGTCATCAGCTGAAGATAGCTGAGCCTGCTGCTGCGGAGGAGTAACGATGCTGGAGATGGTATCAAACAAAACCTTAGGATTATTCGTATTTTTTGCTGAAGAAAGAAGACCTGGCATTTTCTACAGCTTCGTTGTATGACTCGAGAAGTTCTTTAAAATATTCGCGATGAACAACCAGACCTGTCCTCTTCCACCGTCGTTCCGCTTTTCTATATCAAGAATCTGGTTGTTCAGCCAGGGAGAACTGGAGGCACTGGAACTGCGGCTGGTTTTGTAAGGGAAGACCTGATCTAGAATGTTGAGGCAGTGATCATTAAATGAGTTGGTAAGGAGCTCTACGTCATCAGAGGAAGGAGGTACAAAGTCAAAGAGGGAGGAGAAATTTAAAATGGTAGAACTGTTGCTAATACGTCGTTGCTTGGCAGAGTCTGGTAAAAGAGATTCAGAATTTAAGTTAATATGAAAAGAAATTGATTTATGGTCACTGAACACAACATCATTTATCTGCAGTTTATCAACAAGAAGTCCGTAGGAAAAGACCAGATCCAGGGTGTGGCCTGCTCTGTGAGTGGGACCAGACACGTGTTGAGAGAAGTTCAAAGTCCTTCAGGGGTACTTATGAGTTAAAAAATGTTCATGAAATACGTACGTGGAGTAACCAGGTAGGTAGGTTTTAACGTTGCAAATCTGAGGGTTAAAGGTTAACACTGATTAGAGTGTGGCACGTTCAGTCTACGAATGTGGGATTTAAGCTGTAAGTCATAGCCACCACAATAATAACAAAGGCTTGAAATATCTGCCATTGCATGTAATGAGTCTGTTCCATATATTAGTTTCACCTTTTAAGTTGAATTACTGAAATAAATTAATTCTGGCACCATTTTCTGATTAGTTTAGCTTCACCTGTATAAGCTCAGTGAACTGCAAGAAAGAAGGCATCCTTTGTGTTCTGGGACTGGGACTACACTGAGATGTAATGCTGCTGGCAAGTCTCAGAGAGATAAAAACGAGTCTTTATTTTCATAAAGATTCTGGCAAGAAGCTGCTTTGCTCGGTGCTGATGCACAACTTGAGTCTGAGGCTTTATTTGTGCGCTGTAACTCGCTGTCTGACAGGCAGCATTCTCTTCATGGCCTAAAATAAGTCAAAGCAGAGGGATGAGATCTGGAAGCCCCACAGAATTTAATCTAGAAGTACTTCTTCAGGGTGAAATGGACCAGAAGGCTCAGCCAATCCAGCCACCTGCTTAGGAAAAGTCCTGATTAGACCAAACTATAAATGACTGGTCTTTATAGAACATCATGGGGATTGTGTTGTTTATCTTTATTCAAATATATTCGTTAGGCTCAGATGGGGAACAGTGATTTTAATAACCACTGTATTGTATTTTAGGTCTGTAATATTTGTGAAATGAATTAAATAAATTATAGTTATGAAATAGTTAAAATTATTGTAGTTGTTGTTGTTCGCATGAAGGCAATAAATACAAAGAAATAAAAGCTGAATCTCATCATTTGCATTACATTGAGTGTGATAACATCAATGATGAATAATGAACTTTTATAGAATTTAATATTATGCAAAACAGAGCGCATGAAAATAAACCTCAACAACACTTCAGGAAAGATCCTTTCTGTGTCAAATCCCTCTTCTGCTCACGAAGACACACCAGATTACCAGCCTGGATGCTCGTCTCGTTTCAGGATTCACGTTGTCTTGCCCTCGAAAGCACCCATAAGCAAAGGTCTTCGCCTTCCTCCCATAAATGTATGAGTCCCTGTAGATGTTCAAAACAAATCACGAGAAGACTAACAAAAACATCTTATTACATCTCTGAATGAGGTCAGACTAATACTTTCAAAACAAACAAATAATGTGTAGAAAACTTTGTGATGTCATGAAGCGAAGGCGGCTTTATTTATATAGCACATTTCATACATTCCTTTTCATTAGCAATAATAGCGAGAACAGAGCTGGAGTCCGAGCTTCTGTCCGTTGGTGAAACTTGTTTCTGTGTTTTTACACACAGCAGTTTTATCTTGGAGCTGCTAAAGCTCTCCATTTTCTTGTGAGCAGCATTTTCAGAGATCAGGGATCCTATGACCACTCTGACTCAAAACTCTGATCTGCTGTTTAATATTTGAATTCTCACAGATTACCCCGTTTTATTCCAGCTTGGCCTCATAGCTAACTCTAAGCTGTTTCTCCTTGTTCAAATTGTTGGTTAGATCTTCACAGACAGATGTTTTTTGTGGAGTTGCTGTATAAGGTTCGCCAGCTCCTCGCACATCTTCTGGTCTGACTTAGTTTCTAAAGTCTGAACACTTTCCAGTATCTGACTGAGCTCCGTGTTCTTCTTTTTGAGATCCGTTCAATCCGTTCGATCACATTTACTATGTAGTATTTCTATGGCTACATTGTGATTTCTTAGTAAATATTCTATTTAGTAAGAGATAAACTTTATTGTCTTTATCTTAGTAAATATATAATTAATTCAGCAGGTGAAGTAGCACATTCCATGACAAGGAAGAGAGAATGCTAAGTGGTTAGCAGCAGCGTGCCAGCCGATGGCCCCTTCCCCTCCGATTTGAAACATTGAAGATGAAGTAACATTTCAGGAGCGAATAAGAAGAAGGGGGCGTTCCCATGTGCAAACCTAAACGCCCCTATCAGCAGCTGGCTGTATGATATTGGAGCCTCCATGAGGCCACCACAGCTCAGCAGAACACCACTGAAGCTTCTTCTGAGAAAAACACTTGGAGAGAAAATAAAGTTAACAGCTGAAATAGCAGGAGATGGTGCAATTGGAGAGAAGTGGTAGAAGAAAGTAGTGGATTGGGGAAAGTGGTCAGTACATCCTCCAGCAGTCTAAGCCTATAGCAGCATAACTACAGAGATAACTCTGGATAACCTAGCCTTTTAGATGGAGGCATGTTGGAAGCAGGGCAAGTGGTGTGTTGTGTTTGGGATCATTATTATGCTGAAAGGCCCGGCCATGCTTCATCTGCAATTCTCTTGTTGAGGTTTTCACTCAAATTCTGACCATACATGGTCCCATTCATTCTTTTGCTTACACAGATCAGTTGTCCTGGTCCCTTTGCAGAAAAACAGCCCCTAAGCATGATATTTCCACCCCCATGCTTTACAGTAGGTATGGTGTTCTTTGAATGCAACTCAGCATTCATCCTCGTCCAAACATGAGTAGAGTTTTTACCAAAAAGTTCTATTCTAGTTTCATCTGACCATATCACATTCTCCCAATCCTCTTCTGGATCATCCAGATGCTCTCTAACAAACTTCATACAGGCCTCCACTTGTCCGGGGTTAAGCAGGAAGACACATCTGGCACTGCAGGATTTGAGTCCCCAGTGGCGTAGTGTGTTACTGATGGTAACCTTTAGCTTTGGTTCCAGCTCTCTGCAGGTCACTTCACTGGGGCGACGGAGGCACAGGAGTTAAGTGCTCGCCTCGCAATCGGAAGGTTGCAGGTTTGAGCCCCGCTCAGTCTGTCACCCACGTTGTGTCCTTGGGCAAGACACTTAACCCACGTTGCCTGCTGGTGGTGGTCGGAGGGGCCGGTGGCGCCAGTGCTCGGCAGCCTCGCCTTTGTCAGTGCGCCCCAGGGCAGCTGTGGCTACATTGTAGCTCATCCTCACCAGTGTGTGAATGTGTGTGTGAATGGGTGAATGACTGATTGTGTTGTGCCTTGGGGGGTTCCAGGACTCTAGAAGGCGCGATGTCAAATACAGGCCATTTACCATTTACTAGGTCCCCCCGTGTAGTTCTGGGATTTTTGCTCACCATTCTTGTGATCATTTTGAACCCCGAGGGGTGAGATCTTGCGTGGAGCCCCTGATGGTGAGAGGTCATCAGTGGTCTTTTGCTCCCACAGTTGATTTCTTCACAGCAAAGCTGCTTACTTACTGCAGATTCAGGCCTCTCAGCCTGGTGTAGGTCTAAAATGTTGACTCTGGTGTCCTTTGACTGCTCTTTGGTCTTGGCCATAGTGGAGTTTGGAGTGCGACTATATGCTGACAGCTGCCTTTTATATACTGACTAGTTCTAACTGGCGCCATTAATACAGGTAATGAGTGGAGGGCAGAGGAGACTCTTACAAAAGAAGTCTGTCAGGTTTGTGAGAGCCAGAAAGATTGCTTGTTTTTAGGAGACCAAATACTGATTTTCCAGTATAATTTGCAATTGAATTCTTTAAAAAGCAGACAACGTGATTTTCTGGATTTTTTTCTCATTTTGTCTCATGGGTGAGTTATACCTATGATGAAAATTACAGGCCTCTCTCATCTTTTCAATAGCACAACTTGCACAATTGTTGTCTGACCAAATACTTTTTTGCCTGACTGTGTGAATCAGAAAACATCGGTATATTGGATATGCTAAACTGTAGTTTTCCTGTTTAACCATCCTTCCATGCTGTCCTTCAAAAGGTTTTCAGAATACATATAAGCAAGTGGACAGAGCCCAACTTCATAGGCACTGTTGTCATAGTAACGCACACCCTGAAAATTTAAATCACTGACCAGCAGCCGTGAGCTGCAGGTGTGGTCTGCTTTTCTAAATGCTTGATCACAAACGTGGACAGGTGCAGTGATTTTCAGGTGCATTTTTCTGAATCTCAGAATCACCACGTGATGGATGGTGTGAAGTCAGTGTTTGCTCCATGCAGCTTTCTTTTACAAATTCAGCCCTTAATTATGTTGCATAATGTTTTAGAGCCATGCTTAGTGCCAGCTTGAAGGGAAGAGTCAGAGATGCTGAGTGTTCAGCACTAAGGAGAACAAAAGGATGCTGAAATTTTCACTCTGCAAAGTGGCATTTATTTAACCCTCCCACTGTCTTTATGGGTGTGACCCCGCGAGGAATGTTGACCATTGAGCAGGATTGATAGTTTATCCCTTGAGGTCCACATGGCAGGGGTGTGGTGGTGCTCACTCAGTGTCAGTGACGATGCAATTTGCTGGGTTCCTTATATAGGAAACATTATTTCTGATTGGCTTAATGAACTGACCTGAATTGGAATGTTTATTATGTGAAGTGCCTTGAGACGACTCTTGCCGTGATTTGGCGCTTTATAAATAAACTTGAATTGAATCCTCACCCCTGCTACATGGACCCAAGGGATAAACCATCAACCCTGCTCAGTGGTCAACTTTCCTCGCGGGGTCACACTCTTTAGGACAGTGGGAGGGTTAAGAGTGATCCATATTCCTGCTTATCACAGGAATTATTAACTGATGGATTTACATTTGCACATGACACTTAATTAGAAATATTTTCTTAGAAAAATATCTCATTCTGTTATCTTTTTTTTCTGCTGCTTCATTGAAAATTCACGTTTTTTTTTCTTACCTAGGGCAAAGTTATTCAAAGGAAAGAAGGTACATGGGGAATATGACATCAAGGTGGAACAGGTAGGTTTCCAGAGCCTGTTTGATCCATTACAAGCATTATGGAAAAACAAAGAGAGTTTACTCCTCTGTCTGTGTGAATGTAGGCTGAATTTGGTGAGATTAACGTTGTGTCTCATGCCAGCGGAGCCTGCAGCGTGAACATGCAGGTTCTCAGAAACGGGACCAGGGTCATCAAGTGAGACACACACACACACACACACACACACACACACACACACACACACACACACACAAAGAATGTTTTCAGGCTGAACATTTGCTGCTTCGTTGCTTATATGTCTCTTGCAATGTTTCCATGGTTACTGACATATTTAAAAGCATTTCACAGCTCATCACATCTTTCCATTAAGTGTTTAGTGATCTTGAGGGTCTCTGTCATCTGTGATTGTCTCTTGTGTTTTTTGACTTCATGATTTTTTATTCAACTTTTTGCAATGACCTGAAAAGGTCAGTTGGAGGTTTCGTGATGCAGCTTTCTCTTTTTGTTGTGCTTGACTGGCATCCTGCACTTTACCTTTCATATGGCTCAGGATTGAATGCCCAAGTGGCCAAACAGCCAGAGATGGGATTCATCCAAAAACAAAAACATGATTTTGTTCCTCAGCAGTCCAATCCCTGGACTTTTAAAGCTCCACAATTTATGTTTGTGCCATTGTCAAACTCAAGCCACATCTCCACATCATTGTTTAATCATACACCTACAGACGCACCAGTCTTGGCCCAGTTCATTTGTCTCGACGGTTCTGATCAATAGCCAATTGTATTTCTATTCTCCAGAAGCTTTAAGCCAGACTTTGTCCTCATTCGCCAACACGCCTTCAGCATGACCCAGAATGAAGATTTTCGCAATCTGATCATCGGTTTGCAGTACGGTGGCGTTCCAAGCATCAACTCCCTCGAGTCCATTTATAATCTTTGTGACAAGCCGTGGGCAGTGAGTACTCAACAATGTCTTTTTTTTTTATTCTGCACATCTGAGAGTGGCATTGTTTGTTAGATTAACCTGTATCCTTGTAAACTTGGTTTCCTACAACTGATTGAAACTGTTAACTATATTCATGCAGTTTGCCCAGCTTATCAACACACACAGGAAACTGGGTGCTGAGAAGTTCCCTCTCATTGAACAGACCTTTTACCCAAATTACAAGGAGATGGTGAGAATCCCACCACCTGTCATGTTGTTTTACTTGTTTATTTTTGTCAAAGAAGAATGTGTTTTTATTACATAATCCTGGAAAACCAAATCATTAAAATAATATCCTTGTTGTTTAGGTGAGCATGCCGTCATTTCCCGTTGTTGTAAAGATCGGACACGCACACTCTGGCATGGGAAAGGTAAAGTTGTGATTTTTGTTTTAGTTTGATAAAAGAACGCTTTCGTTTTTATGGGCAAATGCCAACAAGTAACATTTGCAACAGTTCTGAAGTTTTGAACTAGGTTTTAGAAGAAAGGTTGTGAATTTTGATGCTTGAATAACTCTTTGCATAACCTCAGATCAGATCATGATCTGATTGACAAGCTAACGGCTAGTCAGAGTGGAGCCACACACAAAGTAGATGTTTATCATTGTTGAAGGTCAACTTTACTCATATTTTTAATACATTTGCAGTGGTCTCTAGTAGGAATGAATGTCTTGTAAGTTGTTCTCTGGGTGAAAAAGCTCTGGTGTGCCTAATTCAGGACAGAGAATTTTGCTGGAGGAGAAAGTGGCAGAACAGGATGTGGAGTCTTATTTCCTGACATTCAGGCATCTCACCTCAGATTGGCTAACAGCAACACGACTTTACCCCTAAGTCAGTTTGCTGTGCAACGCTGATGTTTTACCTCCATAAAAACACAAGCCTGAAGGAGTTCTGCCGTGTGGTGGAGTTGCTAATGCTAATGTTAGCTTCTACTAACTGAAGCATTCTCTGTTTTTTCCTGGATGCTAAACCAATAACAGCCTTCCCTGTCGTGAGTCAAGATGGGTGAGTCTAGTAACAGTGTGACGTAGATCTGTCAGGATTTTCTAATCCTAGAGTTTCACCGTCTATTTTCTATCAGAAGCTAATGCAGGAGATAGGTGTAGGAGACTATTTTCATGTTCAGCCTGCATGAAAAAGTCAGTGACCAGAAAAAACAATTACAAACTTTTTGTCAGTGAAGTTGACCTTTAAAGACCAAGTTTGCTCATTTTTTGCAGCACATTTCAGTGGTCTCTCAGTTTAAAGAAATTACTTGTGAGTCTATCTGGGGCGGGGGGTGCGGGGGAGGCTCTGGTGCTCCTGCTTCAGGAACTAGAAGTTAGCCAGAGAGGAGGGAAGCATAACACAGCAGGATTTGGAGTATTATTTTCTGATATTCAGACATCATGCCTCTGCTTGTATAGTACATATTCTTCAGGTGAACCTTAATATTCACAGAGAAATTTGCATCACCTCTCATGAGCTAGTAGAAAAAGACGTTTTCACATAACATAATAATATTGTGAGGTACCTTGACATTATATAGACAATTTAACAAAGAACTGATCTCCAAACTGATCTCCCAACTGAGGTCATTCAAACAGCTATGCACAACAAGTAAGGCATTCATTGTTTCTAATCTTTCCACAGAAACCCACCAGAAAGATACAAACAATCTATTTAGGCAGCAAAAACAAGATAAATACCTATTATTTTGTGTTTGACTGTTTTTTGTGTGTTTGTGTGCAGGTGAAAGTGGACAATCACAATAAGTTCCAGGACATAGCCAGTGTTGTGGCTCTCACCCAGACCTACACCACCACAGAGCCTCTTATTGATGCCAAGTATGATATAAGAATCCAGAAGATAGATGCTGACTACAAAGCCTACATGTATGTAGAGTTATACGTTTACAGCTCAGATTCATAACCAGACAAGAACCCAACCTGAACATTGTTGTTCTTTTCTTTTGCATCAGGAGAACATCTATTTCTGGTAACTGGAAGAGCAACACAGGCTCTGCTATGCTTGAACAGGTGGCCATGACTGATAGGTAAGTCTAGACTAAGAGTTCCTCAGTATGAAAACTAGTTTCATGTTAATTTTAACTTATTCTCCAGTATTTTGTTCTGCTAAAGTAGTGACAAGTAGTTGCTGTTGATTCTGACGCATGGTTTATCTCCTTGTTTGTGTTTGTTTGGTTAAGGTACAAGCTGTGGGTCGACACCTGCTCAGAAATATTTGGGGGTCTTGACATTTGTGCCGTCAAAGCTATTCACGGGAAAGATGGTAGAGATAACATCACAGAGGTAAGAGGTAAACAGGATTAAGAAGGGATTACCCAAAACTTTGCCAGCTGAACAACTACTGCATGGGTCAGGTTTCATCAACAGTTTGGTATAGAGCACCTTTAGTCCCTCTTAACAAACAATCACAGAATTTAACTAAAAAAACCTCAATAAACTAAGAAAAGCTAAATGAATGAGGATTGTTAAATGCAAAGTTAAACACTAACAATATTAATTAGATGAATGTTATAAATATTAAACTGTTATTACCTTAAATTGTATTATAGCACATTCCATGTCAGGCTGTCAGTCAGAATCAGACAAAATTCTGAAACTTTACAGTTTTAGCCATTTGCTTAAACACGACTGACAGATGCTAAAACCAAAGGAACCCAACTTGAAGTTGTTGTGGCTCTGCCTTAAACAAAGTGTAACCATACCTTAGACAAAAGTGTTGCTTTGCACTTTGGTTGCAATTCTGCAAAACACTAGCTCCTTTCTACAACACACTTGCTCCTGCTCACAACACACTATTTCATACATAAGACACTTTGTTCAAAAAGTAAATCTCGCAGTACCATTGGGAAAACACAGCTATTCAAAATACAAAACACAGTCTGTCATTGAAAACAATTAGACACACACCTGAAAACAATTACTAACAAAACTGAACACCAATCAGTCAGCTACAAAAAGGCCTTAGCTAATCAATTTTTGAGAACTTGCCAGCATGGGGGGGGGGGGGGGGGGGCTAGAGGCAGAGCAAGAGGAGGACGTGGACGAAGAGGCCGTGCAAGGACCATAATTTCTAATGACATTAGGGCAACTGTGGTGGACCATGTCATAAACCATGGTCTGACCATGAGGGAAGCTGGACAGAGAGTCCACCCCAATCTTAGCTGTTTCACGGTCGCATGCATCATAAGGACATTCAGACAGGAAAACAGGTATGTCTTCAATTCCTCTACTACAGTAATGTAGCTTGAGTATCTACAGTACTGTCTCATCTTACATGTATATGTAACGTACATGTACTGTTACACCAGTACTGTACTGAAGGGTGGCTCCTTGTGTTGTGACACATATAATCATGTCTTGAGATGTTTTACAGTACTGTAATACAAGTACAGTAAATACAGTAAAATACAGTTTGTATAGTACTGAAAAATAGAACAAAACGATTCCAAATACTGGATGCATTGTTTTCTACAGAATGATCAGAAGACCTACTGGCGGTGGACGTCAACACCTATTTACTGAACAACAAGAACTTGCATTAGTGGACATGGTCAGGGCAAATAATGCGATCCGTCTCCACCAGCTACAGAGTCACATAATTGCAGATAGACAGAGTTTTGGCAACATAAATACAGTATGCATTACCACCATTAGACGCATCTTGACAAAGCACCATATTACAATGAAACAACTGTACAGGGTTCCATTTCAAAGGAACAATGCCAGAGTGAAGGAACTTCGACGTGAATACGTACAGGTAAGTGTTTCAGTCCTCTACATTTATAATACAAAAGAGGAGCAGTCAAATAGCTGAGTCTGTACCATTGGATCAGGACCACATTGACACTGTATATTCAGAAAGCTAAACCGGCCCCTGTGTGATGAGGTGGTTCATTTCTGTATCAGTGTAGTTGTGTACTTTGAGTAATGCCATTCATACAGTACTGTACAGTACAGTAATATGTACTTTTTCTTGCAGATAATGCTCGCCATGGATGGAGCTGCTCAGCCTCATGAGTGTATTTACATTGATGAGGCTGGATTCAATCTGACAAAAAACGGACGACGGGGGCGTAATCTTATTGGTCGAAGGGCAATTGTGCTCGTCCCTGGGCAACGTGAAGGAAATATTACATTGTGTGCTGCCATTAGCCTTCAAGGGCTACTGCACCATCATGCCAAATTGGGGCCCTACAATTCACAGGAAATACTCACATTTCTTGATGGTCTACATGACATCGTCATACAGAATAGACCAGAGCAGCCCAGGTTTGTTGTTGTGTGGGATAATGTTAGTTTCCACCAGGCTGCTCTGGTCCAAGACTGGTTTACTCATCATGAAGGATTTGAAGTGGTGTACTTGCCCCCTTACTCCCCATTTTTGAATCCTATGGAGGAGTTCTTTTCAGCATGGAGATGGCGCGTATATGACCGCCAACCCCACGCCCGAATGCCACTTTCACAAGCAATGGAACAGGCCTGCGGAGATATCGAAATCGGGTCAATTCAGGGATAGATTAGACACACAAGGGGATTTTTCCCCCGATGTTTAGCCAGAGGAGATATTGCTTGCAATGTGGACGAGGTCCTGTGGCCCGACCCCGACAGACGGCAGGATCCATACATGTAACTTCTTTTGTGTGAAGTTCAGTTTGTTTTATTTTTGCTTTACAGTAACTGAATTTCCTGTCATATGAATTTCACTACTGTAATGTAATTGCAGTAATGTTGATTTCAGTATTTTATTTTTGGAATTATGAAAAACATCTGGAATTGTAACTGAATAAATACAGTACAAGTGAAAGACTGCAGTGTTTTATTTAAAGTAGACTAGTGTGTTGCCGCAGATATGAGAGTGTATTGACATGTGGAACTGGGCATCATTTAGTCATCAAAGTGAGGTTTTGACAAAGGATTGTTCAGTTTTGATGGCAGAGTTTGCATCTGGCATAGATGTGAATGGTTTATTTCCCAGTGTTCTTCCGTACTTCCTTGAGTGTGGAGTTTTGGCACCATGAGCCAAGTTTTGCAAAGTGTGTTCAAGCAATGGACTAAAACTGTAAAATGCCATGCATATGTGCATGCAGTGTTTCCTCTGTGTGTGTGTGTGTGTGTGTGTGTGTGTGTGTGTGTGTGTGTGTGTGTGTGTGTGTGTGTGTGTGTGTGTGTGTGTGTGTGTGTGTCATCTACATATGTGGTACCTCAGGGAACTGTTCTCGGACCTGTTTCATTTTCTCTACAAATGCTCAACCTTGATGCAGAGATTCAATAGTACAGATTCTTCATTACCCTTATGCATAATGTTACTGCCGACTGAACGAATAGGAAAAGCATTCATTGTTTTGCTGAAATTAGAAACTGGAAGGAATCATACTTGTTAGCTGGATCAGGTAATTTTGTAATTTCAAGTTCCCGGCAAGATTAACCAGTCCTCTGATTTCTGTCACTGTACAAATACTCTCGACAGAAATTTAACCAGTAATGATTGTAATAAAAAATAATAATATTTTTGATTTTAGCTTGTCAAAACTCTGGAAACAGATGCAATAACATGTTTGTGAACCAAAGTACGTCCTCTGCTATTGAATATTCCAATTTAAGAATTGATTGCTTCTGCCTGTTGTTTGCATTTTGTTTGATGCAAAATATGTTTCAATTTTAATTTTAAAAGTTTTTAGGTAAAGTTTTACATAAATGAGATATATTTTCTCTCTGCCTTAACCTTCTGCCATGTGGTGCAGGTGGTGGGTTCCTCCATGCCGCTGGTAGGGGAGCACCAGGCTGAAGACCGGCAGCTCATTGCTGAGATGGTTTTAGCCAAAATGAACCAGATAGCAGAGAAAGAAGCTAATGCTCCTCAGAGACCTACCA